>NW_015091257.1:1301242-1310909 GCF_001431845.1 Calidris pugnax
TCCCGCCGGGGGCGGGAAGGGAGACGCCGCCCGGGGCTGCGGGTCCGCGGTCCCGGGCCCGTCCCGGCCCGACGGCAGGTTCCCAACTTTTCACGGCGTGGCGAGAAACGTGCCCCGGGGCGCCGCCGAGCTGCTTTGACGTCTTGATCCTCTCCGAGAACTTAACGGGATCGCAAAGCCCTTCGAGCGGCTTTTCCCGGCCGGGCGGGTTTAGGCGGGCGTGCGGGATTGGGCTGTAATCCGCCCGTGCGGAGCGGAGGGGAGCGCAGCGGAGGGGCGGCCGCGGGGGGCCCTGCCCCGCCGCCCCCGCCGGGCCGGGCCGGGCCGGGCCGCCCCACCGGAGAGAGGGCTACTGCTGGGCGGAGAGGGCTACCGCTGCCCCGGCTGCCCGGCATCGGGGGGCCGGACCGACGCCGCCTCGGAGAAGGGCACTGCTGGCTGTCAGCCTTCCCTAAGGATAACGGCCCCGAGGCGCCTGCGTTCAGGCAGGCAGACGGACAGACAGACAGAGTTTCCGAGTTGGGAGACAGCGGGGGAAAGCGTGGAAAGGTGAGTCTGGGGGAGGAGGCAGCAAGCCTCCGTTTTTTGTGTTGCGCTTGGGAGAGTGGGGTCATGTCCTTCACCTGCAGTTCCAAGCCTTAACTCAAAAGCTGGAAATAGAAATGTAATTTACATCCTATTTTTATTTTTAAGAAAACTATAAATTTGATTAATTGACACAAAGATCTGTGTATCCACAGCGAAATAGGATTCAGGACACAAATCCGTACGGAAGCGGGGCTGGGGGCAATTACCTGTTGACTCCCGTTGACTGAGGCTTCTCTTCACCAGTTTGATCCGTGCGTCTCTACCTTTTCTGCTACCCGGTGCCTGTGCTACAGGCATGAGGTTGTCAAACCCTATAGGAAAGAAAATGCTAGCAAATACTACAAGCGTAGTGAAAGGAAATTGCTTTCCTGAGATTCGTGGCTAAATTGCCTCGTTTTTAGCAATATGACATCTTTTGCAAAACTCATGTGGTGTCAACCAGGCCATAGCGTGCCTAAGAATGTGCAAGATACAATAATGACTATAATCAGTGTCTTTCTCTAATGCATGGTCCATTTTCTTGCTGAGAGAAAAAAGCCAAACGAGGGCAAGGAAAATGACATGAATGTTACTTTAAATGTCTGAAGAAATAATGTAAATGTAAATGTTGGTACGGGTTACTAGTGGACACTTTTTACTGTATTTTGTTCTCCAGGTTCGGAGTTGCTACGTTCAAAGCAAATAGTAAGAGGATTGTTGTATTTAAAATCTGTAATTTTCGTTGGTACAACTGAGTAAATTGTAATGTCAGATGCTACAGTTTGTGAAATGGCATAACTTTGTCTCTAGTCGGCACAGCTGGGTTTTTTCCTGGTATTTTTAATGTTGTTTTCTTTGAGCATGCATGCTAAACCAGCATCTGATTAGAAAAATAGAGGGTGCAGATGATAATGGGACTGTCAGGATGTCTAATCAGGAAGGGTAATCACGGTAAACAAGCGGTGAACGACTTGAGGAAAGAGCACATCAGCTTTAAAAAATTATACCCCGTCCTTCCATGTCAGCATCTCTCCAGCTCAGCCTTCTGTCTACCTCTGCCCATCCCAGCTTTTGTCAGCCAATTTGCACCCGAGCTCTGTCATTTCGGTCCAGCACGTTATCCTGCAGCCTTCTCCGGTGCTGCCATCTCTTTTCATTAGCATCTCTTAAATCCTCTTCTGTAGAACGCCTCCTGAAACGTGACACAAATTGCCTCTCCTGTTCCTTCCCGAAGCCAAATGGGATGGGTTGGGATAGTTTGCATAAAGTGGGCGGGGGGTGAATTTGAGTGGGTAAAATTCGCATGTATGCATGTGCACCCACATAAACATATATATATATTGTAGATATTCCTTCAGAAATGTAAACCCGCTGTGTTTTAGCTGTATACGTGCCCTTGTTATGCTCACTTTTAAGAGTTAACTTGGCAAATGAATGCACTGACGGAGACGTTGGCAAAACTGGTAAATTTTAAACAGTGATTACAGAAGCCTCAGACAGAGCTTGTTTTCTGTACAGAAGCATGGATACTTGCATCGTGTTAACCCATGCTAGCGACAAAAACAGCATGATGTGACTTGGTTGTCCAGTCAACTGTAATTTGTAATTTACTGTGTTTCAATTTACAGTGTTATATTCAATATACACAGCTGGTTTCCTGAACAGTTTCCAGTCTAAAAAATAATTCATAGAAAATGCTGTGCAAAGATATTTAGTAGATCTTAGAAAACTGAACTGTATTACTAATAATTCATAGATATAGAGGGGAAAATAATTCAGTCCAAATAATTTATTTAAAAGATTATTTTGCTACTGTGAGGTGGCAGAGATTCAACCATCAAATGGATCAATGATAATCATCTGCATTTCATTCTGAAACTATAAATTATACATATATGAGTATGCAGTGTTGTGTGTAGTATATGCAGATCCTGGAGTACCTGTGAGAGGTAGTGTATTTGTTTGACAGATCTTTAACTAGGCTATGTGTATTTTCAGGAGATATCAGTGCCCACAGACTATGGAAAATGCAGGTAGTAATAAAATTTGAAAAGTGGTACTTTCAAAAGAGGTCATAGGATTTAAGAACTGTTGATTTAAAGTGTTATGCATAATGATTCTTGAGGGTAAGGTGGTGCAGCCTGCTCATTATTTTTTCAACCCCTTGGGCTTGATCCAGTAGCCTTTAAACAGAGCTGATTTCCATGAGAGTGTGCCAGAGATAAATCTGCAAGTCAAGTTACAGACCTCCAAATCATTGAAGAAAAAAGTGACAGCTTGTATTCAAATCACATAGTTGCTTAAAGGTCCAGTGACCAGTCTTGGAAGTCCTTTTGTTGTCTGTACTGTCACACATAACATACACTACATACATAAGGTACAGCTGAACTACAACTACTGCGAAGTGATGTAACAAGGATCATGTAGGTGGAGGTCAAATCCTGAAATAAATCCCAAAGACTTACCAGGGTTGAACCTGAGAGGCTGTGCGAGGATTTGGAAAGTGTCTTAACTAAAATGATGTAAGTGATCCTATGCAGCTTATCACTGCTCCCATGGCAATAAATAAAATGTTCTTGAAAGCCTCAAGAACAACTACACAAATACAGAAGATCCATTATAAAATCATATGTAAAGCCACCTTTTATTTTGTGACAGGGATAGATATTTCACCTTGAAAAGCCGATTTTTAAATTCTGCCATATTTTCTGTCTGTAGTCCTTTAAATACATAAGCTTTAAGAATATTAAGTGGTGATATAAACAGCTTGATCTACCATCATTACTTGATAAACAGCTATGTTTACTTCGTGTCAGAAGTATTAATATTTTTTTGGTTAACAATTTTGAATTAAGTTAGGCTTAGTGAACATATTCTGCCCAAAAGGGGAATTGCTAGAGTATCCCAAATGTGAGTTCTCAACACTCTTGGGAGGGAGACTATGGTAATTCAAGCTTTCACGGCTTTTTAACCTAATATGCGTTATTGGACAATTTTGGTGGCCTAGCTGTTAGCCAGCAGCTTCCTAAACTTGATATAATTTGTAATGAACATGTGCTAAATTGTCTGAATGAAACCTGTGCCATGAAGCTGCTCCTTGGCCTTGACTGTGTCCAGATTGCAGTGGTTGCTGGAAACAGGTATTCCTGCAGCTGCTCTCCTGTGTGCTCTCAGAGCATTGCACACTCAGGGGGGTGTATGTGTGAGTGTATCGCATGATCTATTGGTAAGAGGCACTGGACAAAGGGGGAAAACTGGTTTTGGCTTGCTTAATTTGAAGCAGATTTGAGAAGTTTCTCATTTTTTGAGGCGCAGCTCCTTAGTGCAATGCAATTTGCTGTAAATGGGTGAGTGGATTTCTCAGTTCCTTAGCGCAATGCAATTTGCTGTAAATGGGTGAGTGGACTTGAGAAATGGAGGAATTATGGCTGTGAACTCGATGCCACCTCCTTTTGCCCTGGAGTTGGATGCCCAGTAATTTTCAGTCTCCCGTTTTAGCTCCAGGCATTTTGAATTGGCTACCATATGGAGCTTCCTTCTCAACACCTTATTGCTGGGTACCTGACTTTCTGCATGCCTTCTGTAGGAAATCCACTGGATGGTAGAGCTCCTAAAATTTAGATACTGCAGCCTTTGTACCCCTGGTTTAAAGTTAAAGTCCTTAATGTTTTAGTTATCAAGAGATAAGCAGAACCTGATTTTAAAAATTAGGAAATGCTTATGTGAACTTGAAGTTTTCATATGTTACTTGAACTCGTATTTGTTGTCAAACAACTGTCTGTCTTAATAAAGCAAGTCTTTTATACCAGACAGTGCATATGAAATAATTTGACACAAAACATCAGTTGATAAAACAGGTCTTTTATACCAGGCAGTACATATGAAATAATTTGACACAAAACATCAGTTGCTACTGAATTCTAAAGGAAGAGGACAAAAGAATACATGAACTAGTCACATTTGGAGTAGGGAGAGCTATCACTAATGTATAATTCGTTGTATTTTTAGTAGTATAATACATCTTTCTCATTTAGCTCTAGTTTCAGTCTCAATGATGTATGCACTGAAAAGCAATATTGTTGAGTATGGAATTATTATTCATCTCTTTCAGGTTAGTACAATTGGTTGCAAGGAAAGAAACACTAAGAGACAAAGCATGTTAAAATTCTGCTTCTGTCATTGATAAAGATGTCAATCTTTCAAGAGCTAGGATTGTTTCAGATTAAGTTTTATTTTGCTGTCTGACACTGGAAAAGTCTTCAACCTGAGGCAGTTTTTGTTTTCCATAGTTTTACTATGCTTAAAGTGCTTAAGGGTAAGTCACTAAGTTGTAGAAAATTAAAAAAACCAGAAGGATACTTTCAGGGTCCACTCTCCAATTTAAAGTACTTAAGGGTAAGTCACTGAGTTGTAGAAAATTAAAAAAACAGAAGGATACTTTCAGGGTCCACTCTCCAATTTGGTTGCCTAAAACTGGGTAACTTGATTCAGGCTCAGAGAACTATCTATCTGTCTCTCTCTCTCTCTTTCTCGTTAACTTGCTTGTGAGCTAACTATCTGTTTTAAGTGCCCCACGTGGATTTACCAGACCTGTCAGCCTTTAGGCAATCAAGTTTTACCCTCAGTGTAATTAGTAGCTTTAAATATTCAGAACAGAGAGTGTACTTCAAAGATAACAGAGATTGTATAAAAGGCAAATACCTACTTGCATTGGGTGCGGGAGCCCAGGCACTGGTGAAGGGGTGTAGGGACCAGAGGCTGGACACAGCTGGTTCCAGCTGGCTCCAGTGGACCCACTGCAGGCTCGGCTGAGACCCTCAGCCAAGGTGGTCACACCTTGGGGAAAACGTATTTAAGAAAGGGTACAACACCACACAAGTAGTGTGTGAGGACTGAGGGGGAAAAAAAAGGTGTGAGAAACTGCTCTGCAGACACCAAGGTCAGAGAAGAAGGAGGGGAGGTGGTGTTCCAGGCACTGTAGCAGAGATTCTCCTGCAGCTCATGGAGAGGACCATGCTGGAGCAGATTTACACAGTGGAACAAATAGATCATAGAATCATAGAATAGTTTGGGCTGGAAAGAACCTTTAATGGTCATCTGGTCCAACCCCTCTGCAATGTGCAGGGACATCTTCAACTATATCAGGTTGCTCTGAGCCCTGTCCAACTTGACCTTGAATGTTTCCAGGGATGGGGCATCTACCACCTCTCTGGGCAACCTGTTCCAGTGTCTCATCACCCTCATTGTAAAAATTTTCTCCTTTCTATCTAGTCTAAATCTTCCCTCTTTTAGTTTAAAGCCATTACACCTTGTCCTATCAAAACAGGCCCTGCTATAAGGTTTGTTCCCATCTTTCTTATAAGCCTCCTTCAAGTACTGAAAGGCCTCAATAAGGTCTCCTCGGAGCTTCCTCTTCTCCAGTTTGAACAACCCCAACTCTCTCAGCCTGTCTTCATAGGAGAGGTGCTCCAACCCTCTGATTATCTTTGTGGCCCTCCTCTGGGTCTGCTCCAACAAGTAGGAGGGTAGCCAGTAAAGAGGAGCCCATGCAGAAACAGGTTCTCCTGACAGGACCCGTGGCCCATGGAGGACCAGCTTCTGAAGGTTTATCCTGAAGGACTGCAGCCCCTGGAGTGGGCCCACATTGGAGTAGTTTGTGAAGGACTACAGTCCTTCCTGTGGGAAGGGCCTGTGCTGGAGCAGTTGAATGGGAAGGAGCAGCAGAGAGGAACCATTATGGACTGACCGCAACCCCCCATTCCCCACCCCTGTGCTGCTGGGTGGGGTGGAAGAGGTGGAAGAGTTACAAATGTAGGAGTGAAGTTGAATATGGGGAAAAAAGAGGAGGGGAGGTGTTTTTGTCTTTGTTTCTCACCATCCGACTCTATTTTAATTGGTAAAAATTAGATTAATTTTCCCAAATTCGAATCTGTTTTGCCTGGAATGATGAATGCCCAGTGATCTTCTTGTCCTTATCTCAACCCATGAGCTTTCTCATCTTCCTTTCTTCCACTGGACTGCTGAGGAGGGGGAGTGAGAGAGCGGCTAGGTGGGCGTCTGGCGGCCAGCCAAGGTAAACCCACCACACTACTCTAACAACGGTGTTTTTAAATACAAAGCTGAGCTATACTTAGTTCTTAAAACTGCCTTGTAAGCACTAGCTTCTAGTGGCAGTTTTAGGGTGCTGCTTTTTCCTGCAGGCTGGATCCCGGTAGCTCCATGCTCACTGGAAGTTGCTCCCTGGTCAGTTGCTTGCCAGGTTCCGCATCCAGTTTTGAAATGCTGATCTCCTCCCTAGACCATTAAACCCATTTATCATTAAGAACCTTGGAGGCCTAGAAGGAACAAATATTTCTCCTTTATCAGATAATGAATAATTTGTCAGAATTTTATGCGCTTCATGCAAGGCCAAACCATGTCACTTCAGGTCTCGTCACTTGTGCTGTACCCAAATTACTGTCCTGTCCTCTGTCCTCTCTACTACAGCTGGGCATGTGTGGCACAATTTAATAATGAATCTTCATCCACTCTCCCTACCTCCTTCCGAAAACGTATTAATGTATTTTATTGCTTAATAGTAGAGTTGTATTTCTGTGAAATTTATCCCTCCTCCTTTCCTCCAGTCTAGTGCAGAATAAGGGTTCAGACTACACTGTATATTGAATTTAGATTTTACAGCTGAAATCATTGTAAAGGCTCTGAAATGAGGTCCAATTTTGCCTACAAATTTTTTGTATTTCATAGTTTCTTATTCCTTGCCTTTCTAGAGTAAGCAAACCCCCTTTTTTTCTTTCTATGTCCTTTTCTATGTCCTTGATCATTCTTGCCATGCTTTTGTTCTGCACTATCTCTCTGTTCAAGAGAAGGGCTAATAGTGTTCCAGGTAAATCCGCCCTGTTGTTTCAGGGAGCAGTTTTAATGCTCTTTATGTCATTAACACTTTCCATGTATACATCCCTTCGCCTTGTTAGCTATTGCGTCAGCAAGCCCGCTCTGTGCCGAGCAGGGCATTTCACGGAGCTGAACATATATAGTGTTCAGGTTCCCTTTCTGAGACCGTGTGGTTAATTTAGAAGCATATAATGTAGTAGTTTACATGCTTTTCACCTCTATTCATTGATTTCCATTTGCCACCATTGACATTGCACATCACTTGCCATCAAATTGGGAAATTGATCTAGTTGATGTGGGTCACCCTGAAGCTCCTCGCACCTCTCTTGTTTCTCTTGCTCATAGTACCTCTTGCCATCCTGAGATCAACTTGTATCACTGCTCCTTCCTTTTGTCAGCATCATTAATGAGAGGTTTTCCTATGGAACCCTGAGGAATGTGGTTCTTAACATTTTGTAGTGGTGAGGGGTGACTGTTTAATCCTGTTCTTGCTTTCTGTCTTCTAAGAAGCTACTTTTTAATCCAAAACAGTGTTTGGTTTCATATCTTGTGACTTGGTTCGTTTTTTTATTGGCATAGCTTTTGGAAGGCTAAATAAGGTAGACAACTGTTTCCTGTATTCAGTGCTCCACTGGCATACTCAAACCATTCCAGGAGATTAGGAATATCTAATTCCAGTATCTACTAGCGGTGTCTAATGCCAGACAACTAATTTCAGGAGATCAGTAACATCTGGAGGAACCATATCAGTTTGAAATGTAAAGAAATACTGTACTTCATGGTTTTTAACCAAACTTTCAGGAACTGATGCAGAAATCACAGGTCTGACAATCCATACGTCACACCTACAGTTTTTGAAACATAGAAAGGCATTGTTCACTACTTTCCAGGCTCAGAAGCAATGTGTTTTTTCAGTGACATACTACATGTTGTTGCTATCCCTAGATTTCAGAAGGTTTTTAATATCTCATACTTTTGTTGTTTTAACAGTTGTTTATTTTGTTGGAGACTATAAACCAGGTGACCCTTGTTTAAGAGCTGCCGTAGATAGACTAATGACAGGGTTATTATTGTGTTAGTTGGCAGAACTAGTCAAGATCTTAACTCAGTACTAACTTTGTGTTGGAAATGCATCCTTAGAAAAAAGTTAATGCTTTGTTACTTCTCTTATGAATCATTCTATTTTTACTGCCATCAAGCTTTTAAGACCTTGAACTAAAGTGGAAGTTTAATGGGGGTACATAGGGAATGTATGTTCAGTGGAAGAGTGATAACTCCTCCCTCCCTCCTGCAATGTGATAGAGAGTTCTATTGTGATTTGAAAAAACAATGAATTCTTTGGCTGACCTTTAATAGAGAGCAGGGTCTATGCAGGGCAGTAAAATCCAAGCAGCTCGTGCCACTTCCCTCTTAAAGTTACCTTTTATGAGACTCGGTATAGCTCAAAGTAGTGGAAATGAAACAGGCAGCAAGAGGAACTCTTAGTAGAAAGAAGTAATTTGCTGCTGTGCCTTACTTTCTGTATGCCCATCACTCTCTGTCAGGAGGAAGCACGTTGCTCTGTTTCTAAACGAAGTGGCTGTGAGACCCTGGCTACTACCTTGTAGCCTCCCATTGTAACTTCAGGTCTTGGAACCTGGGCAGTGAGACAGAGTGTAAATCCTAGGCTACTTTTGCAGACTTTGGTAAACTGAACTTTGAAGAAATCAGTAATAACAAAAGGAAAACCACATTTTTTTTTCTTACCTTGAATTATGTTCAAATTAATATATGAGAAATTGGAGTTACTGTAATACTCACTGTTGCAGCAAAGTAAATGTTCTAATCACCGAAGCACTATTGTATGTCATCTATCTAATTCTGTGTTACAAAGTATGTAATGGAAGCAGTGATTATAACTAAAAAATGATTTATGAAAAATTTTCCTGGAGATGAGATATTTTTGCTATCATACCTATTTTGAGACCTGTTCATTTGGCTGGCTAATTTATTGATAACAATGTCTCTCAAAGGCTGAATCGTTTTAAAAGTATTAATATTAGTTGATATTTGTAATTGATATACACTAACCTAAACATGAAGAATTTGGCAGATGTTTTTTGAACAGACAAAATTGATTCCTGTTGTGAGACTGTTCCAGTTAACATTTTTATATACAGTTATGTTTTTAGCATAAATTATCTGCACTTTAGGAATGAGTTTTTCTGAG
>NW_015091257.1:1320332-1424698 GCF_001431845.1 Calidris pugnax
CTGGAAAAGTCTTCAACCTGAGGCAGTTTTTGTTTTCCATAGTTTTACTATGCTTAAAGTGCTTAAGGGTAAGTCACTAAGTTGTAGAAAATTAAAAAAACCAGAAGGATACTTTCAGGGTCCACTCTCCAATTTGGTTGCCTAAAACTGGGTAACTTGATTCAGGCTCAGAGAACTATCTATCTGTCTCTCTCTCTCTCTTTCTCGTTAACTCGCTTGTGAGCTAACTATCTGTTTTAAGTGCCCCACGTGGATTTACCAGACCTGTCAGCCTTTAGGCAATCAAGTTTTACCCTCAGTGTAATTAGTAGCTTTAAATATTCAGAACAGAGAGTGTACTTCAAAGATAACAGAGATTGTATAAAAGGCAAATACCTACTTGCATTGGGTGCGGGAGCCCAGGCACTGGTGAAGGGGTGTAGGGACCAGAGGCTGGACACAGCTGGTTCCAGCTGGCTCCAGTGGACCCACTGCAGGCTCGGCTGAGACCCTCAGCCAAGGTGGTCACACCTTGGGGAAAACGTATTTAAGAAAGGGTACAACACCACACAAGTAGTGTGTGAGGACTGAGGGGGAAAAAAAAGGTGTGAGAAACTGCTCTGCAGACACCAAGGTCAGAGAAGAAGGAGGGGAGGTGGTGTTCCAGGCACTGTAGCAGAGATTCTCCTGCAGCTCATGGAGAGGACCATGCTGGAGCAGATTTACACAGTGGAACAAATAGATCATAGAATCATAGAATAGTTTGGGCTGGAAAGAACCTTTAATGGTCATCTGGTCCAACCCCTCTGCAATGTGCAGGGACATCTTCAACTATATCAGGTTGCTCTGAGCCCTGTCCAACTTGACCTTGAATGTTTCCAGGGATGGGGCATCTACCACCTCTCTGGGCAACCTGTTCCAGTGTCTCATCACCCTCATTGTAAAAATTTTCTCCTTTCTATCTAGTCTAAATCTTCCCTCTTTTAGTTTAAAGCCATTACACCTTGTCCTATCAAAACAGGCCCTGCTATAAGGTTTGTTCCCATCTTTCTTATAAGCCTCCTTCAAGTACTGAAAGGCCTCAATAAGGTCTCCTCGGAGCTTCCTCTTCTCCAGTTTGAACAACCCCAACTCTCTCAGCCTGTCTTCATAGGAGAGGTGCTCCAACCCTCTGATTATCTTTGTGGCCCTCCTCTGGGTCTGCTCCAACAAGTAGGAGGGTAGCCAGTAAAGAGGAGCCCATGCAGAAACAGGTTCTCCTGACAGGACCCGTGGCCCATGGAGGACCAGCTTCTGAAGGTTTATCCTGAAGGACTGCAGCCCCTGGAGTGGGCCCACATTGGAGTAGTTTGTGAAGGACTACAGTCCTTCCTGTGGGAAGGGCCTGTGCTGGAGCAGTTGAATGGGAAGGAGCAGCAGAGAGGAACCATTATGGACTGACCGCAACCCCCCATTCCCCACCCCTGTGCTGCTGGGTGGGGTGGAAGAGGTGGAAGAGTTACAAATGTAGGAGTGAAGTTGAATATGGGGAAAAAAGAGGAGGGGAGGTGTTTTTGTCTTTGTTTCTCACCATCCGACTCTATTTTAATTGGTAAAAATTAGATTAATTTTCCCAAATTCGAATCTGTTTTGCCTGGAATGATGAATGCCCAGTGATCTTCTTGTCCTTATCTCAACCCATGAGCTTTCTCATCTTCCTTTCTTCCACTGGACTGCTGAGGAGGGGGAGTGAGAGAGCGGCTAGGTGGGCGTCTGGCGGCCAGCCAAGGTAAACCCACCACACTACTCTAACAACGGTGTTTTTAAATACAAAGCTGAGCTATACTTAGTTCTTAAAACTGCCTTGTAAGCACTAGCTTCTAGTGGCAGTTTTAGGGTGCTGCTTTTTCCTGCAGGCTGGATCCCGGTAGCTCCATGCTCACTGGAAGTTGCTCCCTGGTCAGTTGCTTGCCAGGTTCCGCATCCAGTTTTGAAATGCTGATCTCCTCCCTAGACCATTAAACCCATTTATCATTAAGAACCTTGGAGGCCTAGAAGGAACAAATATTTCTCCTTTATCAGATAATGAATAATTTGTCAGAATTTTATGCGCTTCATGCAAGGCCAAACCATGTCACTTCAGGTCTCGTCACTTGTGCTGTACCCAAATTACTGTCCTGTCCTCTGTCCTCTCTACTACAGCTGGGCATGTGTGGCACAATTTAATAATGAATCTTCATCCACTCTCCCTACCTCCTTCCGAAAACGTATTAATGTATTTTATTGCTTAATAGTAGAGTTGTATTTCTGTGAAATTTATCCCTCCTCCTTTCCTCCAGTCTAGTGCAGAATAAGGGTTCAGACTACACTGTATATTGAATTTAGATTTTACAGCTGAAATCATTGTAAAGGCTCTGAAATGAGGTCCAATTTTGCCTACAAATTTTTTGTATTTCATAGTTTCTTATTCCTTGCCTTTCTAGAGTAAGCAAACCCCCTTTTTTTCTTTCTATGTCCTTTTCTATGTCCTTGATCATTCTTGCCATGCTTTTGTTCTGCACTATCTCTCTGTTCAAGAGAAGGGCTAATAGTGTTCCAGGTAAATCCGCCCTGTTGTTTCAGGGAGCAGTTTTAATGCTCTTTATGTCATTAACACTTTCCATGTATACATCCCTTCGCCTTGTTAGCTATTGCGTCAGCAAGCCCGCTCTGTGCCGAGCAGGGCATTTCACGGAGCTGAACATATATAGTGTTCAGGTTCCCTTTCTGAGACCGTGTGGTTAATTTAGAAGCATATAATGTAGTAGTTTACATGCTTTTCACCTCTATTCATTGATTTCCATTTGCCACCATTGACATTGCACATCACTTGCCATCAAATTGGGAAATTGATCTAGTTGATGTGGGTCACCCTGAAGCTCCTCGCACCTCTCTTGTTTCTCTTGCTCATAGTACCTCTTGCCATCCTGAGATCAACTTGTATCACTGCTCCTTCCTTTTGTCAGCATCATTAATGAGAGGTTTTCCTATGGAACCCTGAGGAACGTAGTTCTTAACATTTTGCAGTGGTGAGGGGTGACTGTTTAATCCTGTTCTTTCTTTCTGTCTTCTAAGAAGCTAGTTTTTAATACAAAATAGTTTTTGGTTTCATATCTTGTGACTTGGTTTGTTTCTTTATTGGCATAGCTTTTGGAAGGCTAAATAAGGTATACAACTGTTTCCTGTATTCAGTGCTCCACTGGCATACTCAAACCATTCCAGGAGATTAGGAATATCTAATTCCAGTATCTACTAGCGGTGTCTAATGCCAGACAACTAATTTCAGGAGATCAGTAACATCTGGAGGAACCATATCAGTTTGAAATGTAAAGAAATACTGTACTTCATGGTTTTTAACCAAACTTTCAGGAACTGATGCAGAAATCACAGGTCTGACAATCCATACGTCACACCTACAGTTTTTGAAACATAGAAAGGCATTGTTCACTACTTTCCAGGCTCAGAAGCAATGTGTTTTTTCAGTGACATGAAATTTAAAGAAATACTGTACTTCATGGTTTTTAACCAAACTTTCAGGAACTGATGCAGAAATCACAGGTCTGACAATCCATACGTCACACCTACAGTTTTTGAAACATAGAAAGGCATTGTTCACTACTTTCCAGGCTCAGAAGCAATGTGTTTTTTCAGTGACATACTACATGTTGTTGCTATCCCTAGATTTCAGAAGGTTTTTAATATCTCATACTTTTGTTGTTTTAACAGTTGTTTATTTTGTTGGAGACTATAAACCAGGTGACCTTTGTTTAAGAATTGTCGTAGATAGCCTAATGACAGGGTTATTATTGTGTTAGTTGGCAGAACTAGTCAAGATCTTAACTCAGTACTAACTTTGTGTTGGAAATGCATCCTTAGAAAAAAGTTAATGCTTTGTTACTTCTCTTATGAATCACTCTGTTTTTACTGCCATCAAGCTTTTAAGACCTTGAACTAAAGTGGAAGTTTAATGGGGGTACATGGGGAATGTATGTTCAGTGGAAGAGTGATAACTCCTCCCTCCCTCCTGCAATGTGATAGAGAGTTCTATTGTGATTTGAAAAAACAATGAATTCTTTGGCTGACCTTTAATGGAGAGCAGGGTCTATGCAGGGCAGTAAAATCCAAGCAGCTCGTGCCACTTCCCTCTTAAAGTTACCTTTTATGAGACTCGGTATAGCTCAAAGTAGTGGAAATGAAACAGGCAGCAAGAGGAACTATTAGTAGAAAGAAGTAATTTGCTGCTGTGCCTTACTTTCTGTATGCACATCACTCTCTGTCAGGAGGAAGCACGTTGCTCTGTTTCTAAACGAAGTGGCTGTGAGACCCTGGCTACTACCTTGTAGCCTCCCATCGTAACTTCAGGTCTTGGAACCTGGGCAGTGAGACAGAGTGTAAATCCTAGGCTACTTTTGCAGACTTTGGTAAACTGAACTTTGAAGAAATCAGTAATAACAAAAGGAAAACCACATTTTTTTTTCTTACCTTGAATTATGTTCAAATTAATATATGAGAAATTGGAGTTACTGTAATACTCACTGTTGCAGCAAAGTAAATGTTCTAATCACCGAAGCACTATTGTATGTCATCTATCTAATTCTGTGTTACAAAGTATGTAATGGAAGCAGTGATTATAACTAAAAAATGATTTATGAAAAATTTTCCTGGAGATGAGATATTTTTGCTATCATACCTATTTTGAGACCTGTTCATTTGGCTGGCTAATTTATTGATAACAATGTCTCTCAAAGGCTGAATCGTTTTAAAAGTATTAATATTAGTTGATATTTGTAATTGATATACACTAACCTAAACATGAAGAATTTGGCAGATGTTCTTTGAACAGACAAAATTGATTCCTGTTGTGAGACTGTTCCAGTTAACATTTTTATATACAGTTATGTTTTTAGCATAAATTATCTGCACTTTAGGAATGAGTTTTTCTGAGAGAACATTTGAATCTGAGAGCAGATTGAAAAATCCCTCTATTTTTTTATATCAGCGTGTAATAGAAATGACCATTTTTCCCTCAGTAAAGTTTAAGTTAACCAGTACGTACAGGGCTCAGGTTAAGGTGAGCCAGAGTTAAACAACAATTGACCAGCACTGAGGTTAAATTAATATTGGGAAATACTAACCAGATTTTCAGTTGTTAAATGGTGCCCAAGGGCTATTTGTAGACTCATACCATTATTTCTGGATTAAAAAAAAAAAAGTTAATCTAGTTTATATTTTGAAATATATTAAACAATTTAAAAAGTTGTCTGGGAGTTGAGTAGAGCGTAAGTCAGGTATCCGGTTTTTAAGAAACTGGATGCATAACATAGACCTAGTCATGGATTGTGAGCTTTGCTTCAGGAATAATTCAGGGCAGATTGTTAGTTTCTCTAAGATCTGTATCTCATTTGCTGTTAAAGCTGAATGTTGTATGGTCAGTGAGACTGAGGATTACAGATGAAAAGGGGAAGATAGTCTGATGTAGTTGAATGATCCCAAGAGAATTTAATTCTAGTCATATCCGAAACAAAAAGAGCTTATGAATGGAGTTTCAAAACTTAAAAAAAATAATCAAAATTCAAAGCTTTCACTGAAAGTCTTTCAGTTCCTCATTTTTAAGACAATTGTCTTGAATTTTAAAACCTGCTCTGCAGGTAGTAGTTGTGATATGAATTTGGTAGGGCACTGAAGGCCAAACCTGGAAAGGAATTTTGGTCAATTTCCTAAATCTTGTAGGAGCTGGGCTGTGAAATATTTTAACAGAGCTTGTCTTGAAGCAGTGTAATAAAAATGACATATGGAAGTAAATGGAAAAAATGCTAGTAGGTGTTTAGTGCAGAGTTTAGATAATATAGAATTAATGCATGACATATATTAAGCTAAGGGATACATTTCATTAATTATCTGCATTTTCAGAATAAAAAACTTGATCATAAAATAGATAAAAATAGCACAAGGGGATCAACTTAAAGTGGAATGGGTTGTCCTAGCATATATATTACCTAGCTTTTATTCATTGGCTTTCTAACTGTAGCCTCCTTTTAATGAGATTTTAAATGCAATTTCACTACGGATAATAGCTATGACAGTGTAGGCACTCAGAAAGCTCAGAGACTAAAATGAATATAGTGTCATGTAACCCTTTTCTTTGACGGACTGTCTTTGTTACTAGTTTACTAGTACTTTTTTCTGTCTAGTGCAAAAAAATAAATAAAACGGGTATCATATTGTGTAAATATCACTGACTATTCTTCAAATGGTTGAATTTGCTTTTTGTTCTTCTATTGTTTTAATAAATCACTATTTTTAAATACTGAGCACATTTCTTTTGCAGCTTTTCACAATTTTTTTTTTTTTTTCTGTTTCAGCTGTCATTTAGATGTTGATATGTAAAGCAAAATGGCAAAAATCAACACCCAGCACTCCTACCCTGGTATGCACAGACTGTCTGTCAGGACTACTGATGAAGATATTGAAAGGATTGAAAATGGCTGTATCAGGTAATATATTCCTTTCATCACAGTCAAGAGGAGACATTGCTGCATGATTTGTGGCACTCCTCTAGCTCTGCATTATGGGAGTGTTAGATCATGATATTGTTGACCTAGTGCACTTACCTGACTTAACGGTATATATCCTAAGTACAGAAGAGACAGCAAAAGAAAGATTGTCATGGCTTGCAGTTTTGGGACCAGAATCTGCATTACCTCAGAAATAAACTCAGTTTTTTCACATCAGTGGGAATTATACCAACTCATTAAGGAGAAACCCCTTTCTCAAGTCACCACGCAGACAGCAGGATCTGTGCTTCCCACAGAGTCTCTGGATTTGGAGAAAAAGGGGTCCTCCAAGTGCCATGCAGTGAAAAGCTTCAGGAATTTTTTTATTTTAAAGTTTCAAAGTGTTTGTTTAAAATATGCAAGCGAGCTTGCACTTACATTATACACAATACCAATCATTAGTCTAATCTGGGCAAATCTTGCTGGGCCTGCAGGGTAGAGTCTGATGATCCATAGCACCTGTACAGACTGGAGAAGGTGTTCTTTTGGCTTGGTACAGTCAACCATCTCCACTATGTGGACCTTGTCAGACTGTCTCTTGCTGTTCAAATGTGTATCCAGACTAGAGCACTCAAAATCCTGCTGGACTGATAGGACTGCCGATGTTATTTTTGGAGGGCATGCCCCTAGCATCTAGTATGGGTGTGATCCCTGTCCTGTTTGAATCAGCCTCTTTTTTTATTTCTGCTTTGCTTACATCGTACCTTCTGTCATGTAGGTGTTACCTACACTAGTGAAGATGGAGCTGCTTTTATTCTGCTCAGTATGGCTTGTTTGACTTAGTTATACTATGCCATTGTCTCCTTAGGGAGATTTGCAAGAGCCCTGTCCCTCGGTCTCCATTTACAGTGATATCTCAGGAACAGAGAAAATACAGATCAAAATGAGCCTCTTCATTTCCTTTTTTAATGTCCTTTTTGTAGAGGGTATCAGTGATTGGCAGCTCACGGAATGGAATTACTGGCAGGGATGTGAGAGTGTGGCTATAAAGGTTTAAAGGTAGAATTAAATCACTGCAGTCATCTGCAGTTTCAGAGGCAATGACTTGCTTATGATAGATAGAGGGACTGAAATATCAATTGCACTTCATCATGATGATGAGTCTTGAAGAGCCATTTATTTGAAAGAAAGTTTTCTGTTATCAGCATTAATTGCAGGAGTTCATATATGGGTAAAAACATACAATCTCACTCTCTAAAAGAGATCTCATTTTTAAGGCTTTTGGATTGCTGAAGTGATTGCTGGTAAGTACATAAAATACCTTTATAATACCACTCAAAGAATTCTGATACATATTGTTTTAATTCAGATTAAAAGATACCAAAAGATAGATCCCATACAAAATTTTAGCCCTTCTTTACCTTGTAGCAAAATATACAACTGTAAACATTAAAAAAAAACTCCAGGTTATCTAGAGTAGCATAATTTCTCCTTTGCCTTTGTCTTCCTTCAATTCCAGTTGGCTATAGTTCAACAAAGCAATTAAGCATATTACTTAGTTCTCATTAAAGTCAGTGGGTGTTAAATTTATGCTTAATGCTAAGGATGTGCTTAAGTCCTTTTCTGGTGTGCAATGAGGTATTATCAAGGAAAAGCATTCACTGAAATAGTTAACAGAAGGCTGCTGGTGATCTTTAAACTGTCATTCTCAATTATGCTGGAGTAGGTGATTCATGTGCCCATATTCTTATAGTACAGCGTGCTATAAAGTTGGTCCATTTAGTTAAAAAAAAATCAACAAAACAAAAAATAACAAATGAGTCTTCATTTTGAAAATCCAGCCCTGTATAGAAACAGCTTGAATAGAACAGGCAGCACATTAGCTTATAGACACAGTCTGGCCACCTAAAATTTGGCAGTAGGATTCAGATGTGCCTTGTAGACATCTGGATGTCAGTGTCTTGGTGTCAGCAGGTGTCTAAAGTTCCTGCTGTGACCAGTGGAGATGCAGCCAGTACAAGAAGTCAGTGGAGCTTAGGGAACTGTTCAGCTTACCCTGAAGTTGAGTAGCTCTTCAGGCTCGTTTGGCTGTGTTGATTATGAGAGGTATTTAGTTGCCTGAAATAGGCATCTAAAGCTATTTGAGATACTGTAGGGTATCTGAAGCATTTAGCTGGGGCTAGTGGATAAGAGGTGAGACCTGTGCGCTCTAGAGAGGTCAGATAAAGTATTTTGAGGTGTTCCAAATGGTACTAGACTCCTATATTGAGGCAACTGAATCAAGCCCTAAGATGACAATTGACTATAATGGGAACTTAGATACTCAGCTTATATTAGAAAGCCTGATTTAGGTCACTGCCATCTGAAGCCAAATCCTGCCCTTGAAATCTGGCTCATAGTCATTACTCAAAAGGGGTTCAGCAATTCCTGTTTAACTGATCAGAAGTTCAAAACAGTTGCTACTAAATGAAAATTCGGGATTATTTGCATGCATTTTAGGTGCAAGTGGTCTTCTAGGGTTTGCTTGAAGATCTTTGTGCATATTTAAAGCCAAGTTAAGTCAAGGCAAGGGACAGGTACAGAGCAGCTGGTGATGTAAATATCCTTCCCAGAGCTTACTCTGCTAGGTACCTTGAAAGCATGGGAATAGATCGGGTTTTATAGTTCTGAAGAGGCATGGAGCCAATGAGTTTTCTCTAAGATATAGTGACATTGCTACCCCCGTGGAAATGAAATATTTTTCAGCATAACTTGAGGAGGCACAATCATCTGCTGATGTTTCTGCTTTGTAGCCTGCTCTCTGTTTCTTGACACAGTGCATATTCTCTTCTCAGGTTGATTTCAGACCGTATAACACTCTTGGATAGTCATGGCAGTGGTTACCATTTTGCTGCAGATACCAAACATGTTTATGGAGTCCAGATGGGAATGACTCTGTTTTCGTAAAAATAAAGTAAAACTATGCCACATGCATTGAAGGTGCTACATCAAAAGCCCCATCTGTAACTGTCCCTCTTTATCGTCATAAAGCCAGCTGACAAAGAAGGCCTCTTGTAGTATCTGAACAGGATTGAGGAAAGTTGGGAATGACTATATGAGTTTTATAATAGGGACTTATAATAATAGAAAGAAGATTTCATTTCAGTTTTACTTTTTGATTTGCATTTGTGTGATCTAAAGTATGTTTGTGATTGCTGTGTATTATCGGACAGGTGCTTTCATAAGCACCTGGAGGAGTCCTTTGCATGTTGTTTTCTGATCCCGTTGAAGATATACTGAAGAATTAGCTGTATTTGTAAAAATGAAATGCAAGGTCTTTAGTAGATTCCACAAAATGATTTTGATTTTCCTGAGTTTTCTTCACGTCGTATCTATAACTTTTTTGTAAGGTGAACCTGAATTTATTTAAAAATCATTATATTTAGTTATAACATAAACCTAGTTGTAGAAATTCTTGCTGCATATATAGAGTAATCAGAAAATTGTGTTTTAAAAACAGCCAAGAAACCAAAATAAAAATGTAGACTTCAAAATTTCTCTAGTTGAGTCCATAATCTGCCCAGTTTGATTACAGCAGTTGAGCCTCAGTTTTGCCTTTTTTTTTTCCCTACAGAATACAAATTTTTCAGTGAGTGTGTCTGATCACGTATTAGTAAGAATCTGACAAGAGAGCAATTTACATAATTTGAAATGTTTGATTTGTTTTATGGGACTCCGGATCAGATTGGAAGGTGTTCAGATCAGGTCACACTGAGCGTGCCATTTTCTTTCACGTAGATGAAAACATGTCTTCAAATGCTTCTGGCTCCAGACACCAAAAGCCATACCCTGGATTGAAAACATTGGGTTTTAGAGGGTGCCATTGCGTGCTCAGTAGCCACTGCTAGCAAGAGGACAGACAGTTGGTAAAACTCTTAGTGTTACAGATGCACAAAGTATGATGAGACTGTGTGGGGACAGTGGAACACAGCTTTCCACACTGCTGAGGAGTATGGAGGTGATGATGATGCACACGAAGCACTTAACAGGTGATGTAATTAGCAAGTATGAGTCTATGCTGGTAAGTGGAGCTGGTAGAATGGTATTGCTTTTAGTGCCTGATCAAGCTTGTTTAGAGCTCACTAAGCTCTCTCTGCTCCATTCTGCTTTGCCTTCCTAGGCATTTACTCAAAATAAAGCTGGGCTCTTAATTCTTAGCCTTTTATTAGTTGGCAGCAGACGCCCAAGCGCAGCAATGTCAGTAATAAAAGAGGCTGGGACTAAAAAAAAGTTTACAAAAAAGAAATAAGAAGGATAGTTAACTGTTCGCAGCAGATGCCCAAGCACAGCAATGTCAGTAATAAAAGAGGCTGGGACTAAAAAAAAAGTTTACAAAAAAGAAATAAGAAGGATAGTTAACAGTGCATTTTGGATAACAATTTTAACTCCTGCTTGGCCCTTGTTCTCACTGATAAACCAGCACAGTTATATCAAAATAGGACATCACATAGTGTTCATTGTATTTCAGTATGCTTATAAAATTAAAATAGTTCCTTCTGAGACTGCAGGAAAAGTATGACTGGCCTGGTTTCCTGGGGCTGACCTCTGTGTAGGGTTTTCTTAGACTTACAAAGAATGCACTCTGGCAATATTTTTTCTTTTTAAAGTTCTACTTGGAAGCATACCTGAAGTATTTTAAACCTTGTTGACTTTGTTTTCTGTATTATTATTATTCACTATTTTATTTTGTGACCCTTATATTTAATTACCTGTATTTGGAGCAAATATATTTTTATATATTTTAATATATTGCAAATATATTAAGCAATACTTAATGTACAGTCACTAAAAGCAGGTGTGTTACTGGCACTCAGTGAGATACTGCTCATCATCTGAGTCACTGATTGAACACAAACGTCTAATTCATCCAAATGCGAAATAAAAGATACTGGCTTAAGCCTCCATGCAAGGCTATGTATTTCTGCAAGATACAATCTTTTTTTCACATCTGAATTGTGACACCTAAAATTATTTTCTAAGAACTGTCACTATCTTCTTTTATAAAATGTATTTTCAGGACTCAAAACTAGTAATAATTGGTAAGTAAGAACAGAAGTAGCAATTTATTGGAGTTTATTGTTGTTTAAGATTGCACAAAACGTATTTTTCCTTAAAAAGGAATAAAAGGACATAAAACCAGCCAGAGAAGTGCATTCTAAAAGACTGACTAGTCCTGTATCCTTTCTCCATCAGCACTGTAGGCAGATAGTCCAGGAAAAAGAAAAAAAAAAAGCAGGCAAATTACAATTGTCTGCAAAACACTCTCCTCTAATATCTCCCAGCATCCAGCTCAGGAGACGTCTTGGGCTGAATGCAGGCTCTGCGTATCTAGTAACCTGTAATGGATTTCTGTACCATGAGTTTGTTCATTCTCCCCTAGAAACCATGTTAACTTTGGCATCCACAATATTTTCAGCATCCACAACATAAATGAGGTTATAAAAGTTTTTCAATACCAAGCAGTGTCTGTTGGTGTCTTTGTATTAGAAGAGAAGAAGAAAACAGTGAAAAAGTTGAGAATTCGCCATGTTAACTTTGGCATCCACAATATAAACTAGGTTATAAAAGTTTTTCAATACCAAGCGGTGTCTGTTGGTGTCTTCGTATTAGAAGATAAGAAGAAAACAGTGAAAAAGTTGAGAATTCTGGGACTGTGAGGACCCCTTTTTTAGCTTACTTCTTTGTGTAGGAATAATAAAGTTTTAATTCTCTGTTTGTCAGTTTCTCAGCTGTGAGTACACACAAAATTGAGCTGCTAATTCTCCTTTTGTGGGCTTTCAAAATGTTGCCAGTTCTTATGAAGACGCTGCAAGTATGATTATAACCAATGTTCTCCTGGCAATACAGATTAACAGACTCATGTGAGAGTTCTTGTTTGCATTACAAAGGGAGAAAAAAGTGATCCTTAATGGATGTGACAAAATCTTGTAAAAGTGAATACTAAAGAATGAAAATCACAGAGAAAACCCTAGGAGTCTTAAAAGAAAATCTAGAGTGAGCCCTGGTAAAGTCCAAAAAAAGTGACCCTTAATGGATGTGACAAAATCTTGTAAAAGTGAATACTAAAGAATGAAAATCACAGAGAAAACCCTAGGAGTCTTAAAAGAAAATCTAGAGTGAGCCCTGGTAAAGTCCAGGTTCTAGTGAGGTCTATTTAAAATGCCATTACTGAAAGATGAGGCTAAAATTTCATCTCTTTATCTCAAATGGTAATTATTTCAGTGCTAATAAGTAGTCTTACAATGTGGCTCATGGGTGATGGCAGACACACCATGTAGCTTCCCTTTGTAATTGCTGCCTGCAGTTGTGTGCTACTGGGCTGCTGTAGTGTCTTCCATGTGTGACCATAGCCCGAGGTGCCTCATCCTGAAGATCCGTAGCCTGTTTTGCTGTGCAATAGGTGAAGTTTCAGTGACGAAGCGAGCAGCCTTAGGTCTGCAGTTGTGCAGCTGGTGACAACAGGCTGGTAAGACCTGCAGTGGTGCTGCTCAGGGCTAACGACTGTAAAATCACTGTTTTTCCCTTTCAGTCCAAGCAGGAGTGAAAACAAAAAGAGATGCGTATTGTCTTTGAGGAACCGGGCTGGTAGAAATTCCATACTGTTAAACCCAAGCATTGTCTAGGAGAACAACACTGAAAAAAGCAGTGGGCAGTCACTTTAAAGCCCCCTGGGGATGAACTCCGTGTGGAAGGAAAGCTGCTGAGGCCTTACAGGAGGTGTTAGAGTAGAAAACATACTCTCCATAATTGTGTATCTGCACACCAGAGTAGTACTGACCAGTAAGGAATCCACTTCTGACCTTCCTGGAACAGGTGACAGAGCCTCCACTGACTTCATTTCATGCTGGATGGCTCCAGAAAAGTAGGAATATTGGCTTAGCTCTATGTCTGTCAAACGTATGCCATATTACTAGGAAGAGGACAATTTGCTGCATTATTTTCTGATGTACTGGTGGAAAGAATCAGATGGGGAGAAGTCTGCTGGAGGCTGTATGGAATTCATAACAAAAATGTTGCTTTTGCAGAACCCATTCGTTGTGTGAGGATGCATCTTCCGAACTGCAGAGAGTCATTTCTGTGGAGGGAAGACATCTGTCTGAATCCCAGACGAGCTCATTCACGGGCAGTGGAGCAATGGCAAGGTAACATGCTAACTAATACAATTTCTGGTATTAAGTTTAACTTGTTGAAAGAGGCTGATCACAGTTTGGAGATAAAGAAGAATCATCACTTCCCAAGAAAATGGATGGAGTCCAGCTGAAGAAAGTCTATAAAAAGTATCAGAAGCTACTTTTGACATTGATTCTGAACTCATTGCTTACTCATTGCTAATAAAAACCTTAGAATTTTTATTCTCTAGAATATCACTCTAGAGATGCTGAAAGACTTCACACAAATTAGTCTGAATACAAAAAAGTATCTGAAAATATATTGAACACTGAGGATATATGTGAAGTGAGGCCAAACTGTAAATGGTTAAGTGTTTGGTTCTGACTGATAGCTGATGTAATGTTTGTTTCCTACCAAATAAGACACAATGATTTTCCTTGCTGGTAGATGGCTCTGGCAAGGGAGGAGGCAGGAGCTCTTGTGTTCGGAGTGCAAGGGTTTCTCTCAGGTTTTAGAATCCAGTTATGTTTATAATGGACTGGGAGCCTTAGCAAAATTGAAGCCAACCATTTGCTTAAGTCATTTACTTTACCAGGATTTAAACATAAACCTGAAATGGAGCTTCAAAAATGTATTGTGTCTGCTTTAAATATTTCCAGCTGAGGCTGCAGAGCTGTGTCTTCACATACTGTTGTTACACACAATGCAGATCCCACTCAGTTCAAGCATAATGCATTTCAAAGAGCCAAGAAAAAAAATATTATAAACTGGAGTCATTTAAAGAGTGCTGTTTACACCTCAGCCTTTTGGATGGTGGAGAATAAAGTTGCATTTCCCTGTTTGGTTGTCAGATAGTGACACCACTGCATGTAGATGACAAAGTCTGCAAGAAGTTGGGTTTAGATGAAAATTTATAGTTGTGTGTTTTGTGTAAACATAAAGTGCATGAATATACAAACTCATATTGACAGCTTCCATTTTAATCTTTGTTTATATTGTTCTTTGTCCTTTTAGGGATAGTTTGAATTACCCATGTGTAGCTACAGTTACTTATGTTCTGAACATATAAGGAAGCCTGTTGTGAAAACATGAATGCTTAGCAATTTAAATATTATGGTAACATAACATGCCTCTTGAATGCAAATTCTCAAGGGCCTAAGACAACAGCATTTGATGAGCTTCACTGGGTATCTTCCTTCAAGATGTAAAGGACAAAAAAGCGAAAATAATATAGCACGGCAGAAATCAGAAAATTCTACTTCTGCTCAAATAGAGAGGCTCTCAATCTTATTTGGTAAAATCTGTTTGCTTCTTAACTGACAGGTCTCATCAAAATGCTTTATTTTCTAATGTAAGAACATCTGCATTAGTAGTTTTCCATACCAGTCCTTATCTGAAAGCTGAATTCTGCTCAGGCAAATAGAAAAATTCTGTACTTTAATTTTATGCAGTGTATTTTGAATAGAGTGAAGAATCTATTAAATAATCTCAGACTTTTATGTAGATATTTTGTTTTCTTTTGTGTTTCTGGTAGGCTTTGAATTCTCTTAATTATTGTCAATTGTAGATGATTTATATGATGCTATCTTGGTATAGTGCTAAAGAACCAGAAATATAATTTTTCTAATTTCTGATATGTGGTGTTATTCCTGCCTTTTTTGTCCTTTTTATGTCAGGGTAAGAGAACCTGGGCAAGATCTATGAGGAGGTGTAGTTAGGTCCTTGAGAACTGTAATCAAGAGGCAGAAGTACTTTACCATAAGATTTAAATTGTTCATGTCAACCTCTTTGTGGTTTCTGAGCACATATGTAATGCCAGCCAATGCAGAGAGAATATAAAGAACTTTCCTTGAGTAGCCCAAGGTCTCTGTAAGAAGTTAAGCATCGGTCAGGATTTCATTATGCTGTTTTTGAGGCCAAGTTTGGGAAATCTGAATTAAGACCACTTCCGTCCAGACTAGACCGCTGATAGGAAATAATACAATATATTGCGTGGGTAATACATATAATCACTTTTGTAGATTTCAGTTTCCATTATTTTCAATTTTTTGGAAACATGTTTCCTTTTGAACTTTGACAGAATACATTTTAAGGATTCATAATGTGAATTACTGAGTAGAGAAAAAGATGCATAATGATACAGCGATAAATTAATTATTATGTTGTCATGAGGTTTTGCTTGTCTCATTTCAGTGCTTTGCTAGAAATTTAGGATGAGGAAATAGTGTTTCCTATGCAGTAGGCAGGTTTATGTGATGGGCAATTACTATGTCTGCAGACAGACCCTCTAAAATCACAGGGAAAGTGACTGAATTTTTATCTTTCCTTATTTCAAAGTCCATCCTCACCAGCTATTCAGCTTTTGTTTCCACTGTGTGTACCAGCTCTTGAGCATGTGGTTCTGTGAGTATTTGAGATCTCCTAATTCTGTCAGTCCACGAATTCCCCCATTATCACATAATGTCAGAAGTTTGCCAGAAGTCAACAGTCCCACCCCAACCACTTGCCAAGAATATTCTTCTGTTGCTCCTGCAGCACTGGTACCATGGATTAGAAACTGATGTGTGAGATACTTTCCTGATCCACTGCAAAAGGTGATGTATGAAATTGTGGGAAGTGGCTGGGTTCACACGGATAATCCATCAAGTTTAATTTCACAGCAAGTGGATAAGTGGATTAAAAAAAAAACCCTCCTGGGCTACTTTTTGAGGGGATGATTTAAGCCATCTGATGTTCTTTTCTGGTTCAATTGATGTTGTATGTCTGTTCCATGCAGGCTATCACGATTTGTCATATCTGTGAGGTCATGGGCTTCAAGACATTTGCACCAGGAGGACAAAAGACCCGATTCTTTCCTGGAGCGTATCCGAGGGCCAGAGCTGATAGAGGTGTCCACTAGGCAAAGTAACATCCGCTCCTTTCTGGGTATGCGTGAGCGGCCTGGGGGAGTAAACAGGTAAGAAGATGTGTTTATAGTTTAAATGAAGACGACTGAGGTTATGGTATTTTCTTGGTGATTAGGATGTAGGTTTTATTTTAAGAAGAGAGTAAGGAGCTTAGCATGGGAGATGAACAGAGTATCTAATGCTGCCTAGGAATCTTCACATAAGTGAAGTATTATGGCTTTCAGCAGATTTTTTCTTTCCCCCTCAAACACGCTGTGGCGAAGATCTTGAAGTAAAGGGTTTTGATCACGCTGCTTCAGGCAGAGTGCTTTCTCAGAACTGGGATTTTATCATAGGCTAACTGTGCAACTTGAGGTTGCTAGACTCCTCTCTGCTGAGGATGAATGCAATTTCTATTTCAATAATCTGGGATGATGCTCGTTGTGGCTTTTCAGGACATTACTGTTATGCACATTATCCACGAGTGCTAGGAAACTCCAAACAAGCAGTTGTGCAAAATGTGTCATTGCTTTGTTACACCTGCTCAGGAGTTCAGCTGCTAACGTTACGGGAGGCTTCTGATGCAGAAATGAAAAAAAAAAATCTTTTCACTGCTGACTTATTAGCACATACTCAGTCTTTGGTATGGAAGGTAGGTTCAGTCTTATCTTAATTTTTTCCTGGTAATACAACAGAGCCTTGCAAAAGAAACTTTTATGTGTTTATAGTCTTTTGACTTGATGAATTCATATCACTTTATAAATATATGGTACAGTGTTTTAAATTTCACTCCAGCTAGAAGGGGAAAATGAAGTCCCAAGACAAAACTTGATTTTCTGTTTGGTATTAGACTTTGAAGCATAGACTGCCATAGTTAAAGACTGGTAGGTAAGCAAGTAATAAGTTGATTTGTTTCAAAATCTCAACTAGTATTTCAGATTAAAGCAAGAACCTTTTAACGGCTGTGCATGATACAGTTTAACTTGATTTGTTGTGGTCCAGCACAGCTTTATTATCTTCACTTGATCAACTCCTTAGAAATTCAGCTTAAAAGCATGTTTTGTTGAATTAGCCAGATTGTTGTCTGATTTTTCAGACATTGGGATCAGTAGCAACTGCAAATTCAAAGTAACTAGAGAGGACAACATTGATCCTGGGCCAACAAACCTCTATTTAAGGCTATTAGAAGTGAATTTGGGAGTATCCATCCTTGCCTTCTCAGTTTCACACTGTTGCAACTCTCAGTTGTTCTGTGATGAAGTCTTAATTCTGCAGCAATGGTAGGTATGCTTGTTACTTATCCACAAGCCTTGACACTGCATCTGTGAAGAAGACTTGAAAGGATTGAAGAAAGCTTAAAATAGTGGCCAAATGATTACAAGGCTAAAAATAGTGAGATGCATGTTGCCATGCACTAATGCGCCTGAGAACAAGCGTCAGACATCAGATGTGGTCACAAATGTGTATGCCAAGCACATGGTAAAAAGAAACTGGTGCCTTGAAAGAGTTATGCAAAGGGGCTTATCACTGCAGTCAAAGCTGACCTTCCTAATCTTATCAGAGCATATGTGAGAAGCTAGTAAGTTAGTCCGTCATGTCAGTAAACACGTGTATGAAATGCTTCAGTCTTTACACTCTTTAATGTGTTTTATTTAACTTGCTGCAGTCACTGGCCCTTGGCCAGGTTTAATGTCAACTATAGCAACAACACCAACGAAGAGTAAGTACTGGTAACTTCCAAACACCTTTTTATGAGTAGATCCTTCTTGTTTTCCCCTTCCAGCCTAGTAACGTCTGTAGTATAAACCCCTTATCTCTTCCTAAGCCTTTCCTAAGAATATAGTTTGATTATAAAGAAAGATCTAGTTTTCTTAGTATGAAAAGCATCCTTTGTGCTCCCTGTGAACTTCTTTCTGTCTGAAGTTACCCTTACCTCTCAAAAAGTGAATTTGATTAAGCATTTAGTCCCTACCTCCTCTAGTTCAGCTGGCTGATTTTACTGCACTGCCAATTGATTCATTAATTTGTCAGTTTTTAAATGAGATTCAGGTATTAATTTTCTAATAGTGATTTTCCTCTTTTGATGTACTTGTCCCTTTTTGCAAATCAAGTGCCCCAAAAATTTCAGGTTGTCAAATGAGAGCTGGCACTGATTCAGGGTACCAGGAAAACACTCATGTGAGCAGTCTAAATGAAAACTAACCATTTTTTAAAGTGTGGGTTTCAGTTCAGTAGATACTGTTGGTGTAGATGTAGAGAGAGTGACAGGCAACATAATAAGCCTTGCATTGCAACAGAAGCTCTGACAGAAGCTGCCCTTTGTAGTCTGTTTTGTACATTTGACAAGATATTTCACAGTGTTACGCCAAAGAGAAATCTCTTGAAAGGGTGAAGAGCTCCTGTAATTTAAAATCACCCAACACGAATGTTTGTTGCATGTCTTAGACCACAGCTGTCTGAGGATGTCTGCTCTGTAGCATCCAGCAGCAGATCTGTTCTCATGCATGATGAGAGATACTTTTTTCACTACTTTCCAGATGAAAACAAAAAAACCAAAAATAATCAGAATACTTTCTGATTATTTCGGAAGTACTTTCAAGAAACTCTTTTTTTTTCTTCTCCAAATAACTCCATCATGGCTAGCTCAAACTGTACATTTTAAATGATGCTGCAAAACCTTTGTGCACATAGCTGAACAAGAAGTCATCCTGCTCCTGAAGCAACTTTTTGGTTTGGTTTGCATAACTTTTATTAAAAAGGAAAATCAGTGTGTAGTGAGCAGTGGTAGAAATGTGCAGAATTTTATTTAGACTGGGTGCTAAAAGCCTGGAGCCCAGCCTGCTAGTCAGGGCCCAAAGGACCAATTAGGATAGAAATACTGCTGTCTTACTCTCTTTCTGACAATGACTCATGTGCCTTGGGCAAAACTTTCATCCTTCCAATGTTTCATTATTTTTAAATGAAGACAACACATGTCTGTCTACCTGCCTGACAGTCTGAAACATCCTTGATTTGCAAAGTACTTGACAGATGAGAAATGCAAATATTTGACTCATTCAAAGACTATGACAGTGTTTTTATAGAGGCTGATGAAGACATGTTTTCTAAGTCTGAAGATACATGCTCTTTTGAATGTGCTGGAAATACAGAGTGGATGCCACTGTATTGCTGACAAAGAGGACAGGCACAAACTGCTTTATTAGTTACTGGATTCCAATTTACTCAGTAGCACTGCTAAAGAAAAAAAATGCTGGTTTTTTTGAAGCTTTGGGGTTTTCATTATGTTAAAAACGTAAGAATGCCTGCCTTTGGGGAACTGTAGGTGATGCTTTCAAGTTTTTGACTACAACCAGCCTTTTCCTCTGAGTGGCTTTTACTGTCAGACTATGAGTAAGTGGGAGTATGAGAAATTGGGAGAGAGATGAACAGAGACCTCAGAAAGAGAAGAATCTCACTTATGAAAGATACCTGTAGTTCACAGACGGGTTTGTAGGAGATGTCAGGCCAGAGAAAAAGAAGTCTTGGCATTAGATGCTGTGTGAAAGAATGTGGGTTTTTTCCTCCTTTTTTTTAAAAAAAACAAAACATAGGAGAATTTAGAATTGACAAAATATTCCCTCCAAAGTTCACCACCACTGAGACTTTTTGGTTGATTCTCTATCTCAGCCTACTTTTCCCTGTATAACAGCACCCACAAATGTACAGTGGCCCTACCCTTTGAAAATTATGTTTACTTATAGTTCTTCCTTTCTGGTAAGAATGCCAGACCTCTGAACTATTGAGAAGCTACGCTAATGCTAACAACAGCAACTGTGAATTGGCCTTTAGATCAGGCGCCATGCATAGTAATGTGCAGTGAAATCCTGACATGATTTTTAAATAGGAAGGAATTTTCAGGGAAGATTTGAAGGAGAAGCCATAAAAATCAAGGAGGGTCGGTGGCAGAGGTATAAATACCTTGGAGGCAGTTCCTACTGCCGTGTAGAAATCAGCCTTGGAAAATGAAAAAGTTTCTTTCAGTTGAGATGCATGTATAAATAGAGGATCAGTCAACCCAAAGGTTCTCTTCTTCTCCAGTTACTGCTCCCTTGCAGTGTATAATTTTAAAGGTTTCACTGGTGTTGGTCAGCTTGGAAGGTGTTGGTTGGCCAGCTTGGTAGGACATGGAGGACATGTAAGATCTCGGCATTTTCAGTTGAGTCTCGGCTTTTCCAAATTGCATTGTAGTGCTGCAAAACTATGGAAATGTCTAAGGGTAAGAATTAGAACAGGCACTCATTGCTAAGTGAAAGATGCCTTAAAATTGGTGACTGTTGTCTTCTCCCTTGGAGTGCTTCTTTTTCCATGTAACAAGCACATTTCTAGACAGAACTGATCTGAGGAATGCAAGCAAGTATACATGAAAAGCACAAGTGAGCTTGTGCTCGCTAAATGTTGTACCTGATGGTTCAAATCCTGTAAGCAGCATTTTTTCAACTGTTATTATGTATTCTGTCTTTGCTGTGGGATGTTGCTGTTATTGAACTAATTTGTCCTTTCTTGACATCACTGCAAGGGGAGAATCAGACCCAGTCTTGGCGGTTCAGAGGAGAACACATAACTCTCATGGGAGCAGGAGTCCATGGCTTTCCTCCAAATCAGACCTTATATGTGGAGATTTATGTTTACATATGCGTTACCCACATACACAGTAGGGTCAGGAACAGTTGGGCTTTTCTGTCTAACCAATGGGGACACTTTCTGTTTCAAGGAATAAAGAAATTTGAAATACAAAAGAGGGAGATCCCAGATTTTCTGCTTGTAAAATGAGTGCCGTTCTTAAGCTTGCATGATTCTTGAGCAATACATGTAGCAGATCTAGCTCTAAGATGAAGTATTGACAGAATCTTAGGAAAGATGTTAACTTTCTGCATTTTTGAAGGGGATCTGTGGGCCTATCTGCATAAGCTAACATAGCTCAAAACTCTTCTGTTCAGACAAACCTAAGAATGGGAGAAGTCAGATTCATCTTCATATCTGGCTTATCACATTCTAATGAAGTAAAGGCTGTACGTACTTGAACAGTATGAAAATCCATATCTGGAATTAAATCTTGTAGCTTGGGTCTGTGCTGGATACTATGGAATGGTAGGGTATAATTATGTTAAATTGTCCATATTTTACTTTATTACATGAAAAGCAATTAATAAACACAGGGACGATCATGTTCCACTAAGTCTAGGTAAAATTCCCATTGATTTTAACAAGGATGGAACTTCATGCTTAGTGCTTAGCCTTTGAATGCTGTGACAATGGAATACAGGCAGGGCAATTTGGGCATGGCTTCTCTCACCAAACATAGGCACCTGCATCTAAACTAGGCAACCCCATTCTTCCTTTTCAGTTGATGGAAAGATAAAAACACTTTTAGGGCACAAGTCATCTTGTAGATATGAACTATGGCCTGTCTCGTAGATGCAGTAGATCTCTGCTGTAGAGATCTAAAGTACGTTGGCTTAATCATGTTGACTAAAGCATTTATAAAATGACTACTATGTAATTAAATGAGACACACCTCTTTTCTCTACGTTTGCTGCTTTTGTTCAGACATTGACTGAGATCCTTCTCCAAGGCAATTGTTGAAGCCAGAGGTAATTAATTAATAGCTATGTTGGTTTTAAAGAACTGTGAGAAGAAATTCAGCCTCATTTCATTTAATTACCATTAAAGCTTCAGACAGTCACTGTGAGATTTTGGATGTGTAAAGAACATTGAGAGTTTGTTAAGTCATTTCAAGTTCTATTGTCATTTGACAGATTTATTTTTAAAGCCTGAGTTCTAAAGAACGAAACAAACTGGAAACATTTAATTGAAATCGTCCTGGCACACTGATGTCTGAAAAGGTCAAGAAAGTGTGGTGACTAATGCACAGAATCAGCCAGCTGGTTACCTGGTGTGCTAGTGTGGTGATGTCAGTTTGAGAGACCTGTAAACCATTTTTACCACTTGGATCCCTGTCCTGCTCTGCCCTGAGCCTAGTCTAGTTTCCTGTACCTCAACATCCACCCTCTCACTCCTTTAACTGCTAGAATATTGGTGATACTGCTAAGCCTGACATTATGTTGTAACAGCAAAAAGGAAGAAAAGAAAGAGGTTAAAGAGGAGAAAAAAGAGGAAAAGAAGGAAGAAAAGAAGGAGGAAAAGAAGGAGGAAAAGAAAGAGGAAAAGAAAGATGACAAAAAAGATGACAAAAAAGATGATAAAAAAAAGGAAGAGTAAGTATAAAGAATGAATGTGTGCCTGTAACACACCTCCTACCATACAAAGTATGGTACGGCATTTCATCGTACCACTTCCGCTACAACTACTGTTCTGTAGGCTGCAGAATGTTAGCCTGTCAAATTTTTAATGTTTTATCCTTTCGAAAGGTGCAACTGCTCAACAAACTTTTTGCATGTTTAAGATCTGGGTTAGACCTGTCACGAACAGCTTCCTAGGTGAGTAAGAGGGAATTCAGCTACCTCTGGTCGCTTTGATTTGCTATTGAAGATCACTTTTTGACTCTGAGGATGCTTTAGGATTGCAGCCTGCTTTGCAGATCTGCATGGGCTATTCATTGTTCTGGAACGTCCATAAAGATTCAGAGTAAATGAACGAAAAGTCTGGTTTGGACAAAGAACAAAAATCTTACATGTAGAAAATTGCAGATTTACTTATTACACTGACTAGCATATTTAATTACTTGATATGGTTAAGTTCATTACTAGTGATCACTGAAGTTTGCTTCTGCTGATTAGGAGATGCTGTATTTCTGCAACAAAACGAGATCATTAGAATGTTTTTGTCAGAAATGGATCCTACTCTTAATTTGTTCCCCCAAAGCTGACCCAAACATTGTACAATTCAGTGTTACCAATCATTGATTTAGAGCAAGGAGAAGGACTTGGGAGTGTTGGTGGATGAGAAGCTCAACATGAGCCGGCAATGTGCACTGACAGGCCAGAAAGCCAACCGCATCCTGGGCTGTGTCAAAAGCAGCGTGGCCAGCAGATCATGGGAGGTGATTCTGCCCCTCTGCTCTGCTCTGGGGTGACCCCCACCTGGAGTAGTGCATCCAGCTCTGGAGTCCTCAGCACAAGAAGGACATGGAGCTGTTGGAGTGGGTTCGGAGGAGGGCCATGAGGATGATCAGAAGGATGGAGCACCTCTCCTATGAAGACGGGCTGAGAGAGTCAGGGTTGTTCAGCCTGGAGAAGAGGAGGCTCCGGGGAGACCTCATAGCGGCCTTCCAGTACCTAAAGGGGGCTTACAAGGAAGCTGGAGAGGGACTTTTTACAAGGGTATGTAGTGCTAGGATGAAGGATAATGGCTTCAAACTGAAAGAGGGTAGATTTAGATTGGGAAGATATTCTTCACTGTGAGGGTGGTGAGGCACTGGAACAGGTTGCCCAGGGAAGTTGTGGATGTCCCATCCCTGGAAGTGTTCAAGACCAGGCTGGATGGGGCTTTGAGCAACTGAGTCTAGTGGAAAGTGCCCCTGCCCATAGCAGGGGGGTTGCAACTCAATGATCTTTATGGTCCCTTCCAACCTGAATCATTTGATGATTCTATGATATAAAATAACAATATTAGCAGATAAAAGGAGAATACATTTGAGTGGACTTCACAGTTAAGAAGTATGTTAGCATAATATACTGTAAGTTTATATGTGTGTGTATGGTGGCATGTGCTATGTAGACATGGGGACATGTATTTAGGAATCACTTCCAAATGGAATCTGCTTGATCTCAAGGTCTTGACTTTCTTAATGAAAGCTTTGTTTTATTAGAAAGCCTTTGTTCTATGGATTCTCTTTCAGCTTCAATTACTATCTAGTAAATGCCTAAGCTTTGCAGTAGCCTAAAGCATTTAAAAACATTGCAGCAAAGAAAATAAATGTTTTAATGTCTAGAACGTAGTGTACTCTGTCATATGAAGATGATATTTCAGTTTTGAGGTGATGACCAGTGTTTTAGAAGAAATGGCTCAAAACCTATTGTGAAGATGGCAAGGTAAATACTTTTTAGATTAAAGCTGTTTCCTTTACTAACATCATCATGTGGACATTCAGCTGACAGCAGGGATAATGCCAGAAATAGACACAAATATGAAATAAATCATCATTACATGTTAATATATTTACATTCTTGGACATGGTGTAAGGGAGAACTTTTATAGAGTAGGGTTGATGGTTGGACTCGATGATCCCAAGGGTCTTTTCCAACCTAAATGATTCTATGATTCTATGCAATACATACCCAAGCATTGCCCCATCACATATTGCCCATACTGTACAGGTCACACTGTCATCTGTTACTATTGACCTCACTATCCACTAATATGTATTTCCTCTGATTACATGAAATGTGCCTAATTGCTATCTGTTCAGTATCAACCTTTCTCATGCTGGGGAAGGACACTTCTGAGCATACTTGTGCCATTAGCCATGCTGTCCTTTAAATCTTCTTTAAATTCGAGGCTTGTATGCTTCATTTAGCATCCCTCGTTGTTGAGGCCTAGGGAGCCAGGACTGTGAACTTGTGAAATTTGCTTTTACATATAAACACACGTTTTAGTTCTAGTCACACAATGTATGTTTGTATGCACACACAGGCTTACTTGTGTAAACATGTACTTGAACACATATGTGTTCTCCTTGCTATAATGTTTACTCCTACAGTCATTTACACAACAGGTTTTGCCAAAAACATCTAAATTAGTTTGCAAAGGAAGGCTCTTTCTCTCGCAATGGACCATAGCCTTCTAGCTGGAATGATAATAAGAAGCATTTACTGTTTTACTTTTTTTCAGTGGGTGTTATATGCAGAAAGGGTGTGGTTTTCAGCCTGGGAAGTGTGAATGGATCTGGTTTGCTTTCCACTCTTACTTTTTCCAAAGTTGGGACAAGCAAATAAATGGAGCATGTCAGATGGGTTGAAGCTAATATTTGGTGTCTCATCTGGAGCTGCCTGCACGGAAACTTTCTCTTCTTAAGCAGCTCTGAGTTCATCATGAGATGAGCAGCCTCCAGAAGAGGGAGATCCGACAGGTCACTTCAGTACATTTCTGGTGTAAATCTGCACATTTTACTTTCCAGGAAGAAAAAAGAGATCTTTGTGATAGATCCTTCAAGCAATACGTACTACAACTGGCTGACCATAATTGCAGCACCCGTGTTCTATAACTGGTGTATGCTAGTGTGCAGGTATGGATTTAAGCTCATAATAATTTTAGGCTTCCATTTAGTGTTTTACTATGTTTCCTATGTAAATCATCCTTCTATCTCCCTGAAGTATTTTTTGGGGTGGCTTACCTAGAAGATTTACAGTTCACACACACACTTAGGGATATGCGCTATACATATCAGTGGGAATAGACGGCCAATGTTTCTTTTTATCTTTTTTGTCTAAAAACGGTTTGTTGAAACTTGCAATGAGCCTCTTCCTGAGCGCTGGCAGTGGCCTTTGTGTGCCACCTGCTGGCGAGCTGCAGAGATGGGCCTTGGCCACTGCAGGCTCAGTAAATCACTGCTAAAGAGAGCTCTTCCAATCACCCACTGGAGAGCAAGAGGGAGGGGTGTGGACAATGTTGGGTCATCTTAAATTAGCATCATGCATCTAGAGATGCTTGAAGGGCAGGAGGATTTTACTCGAGTATTTATTTTCCCTTGTAAAATGTGGAAATCAGTTTGAATCAAAGTAATGGAGTGCCGTGGAAATGGTTCACTAGGTCAGGCTGTCCGATGGTGGGGAGAGATGAGGATGGCTTGCCACTCAAAAACAAATCTTCCATTTGGGATTTATCTTAATGAAGATGTGTATCCTGTGAAGTCTGATGCATGTTTAATTGAAGGGATATGTGTGTGCCTCCATAAGTACACCTGTGTGGCATATATGTGTTTGAGTTTTGCTCCTGGCCTAAACACCTTTGAATTCTGAGAGATCCTAGTGTCTGTTTAGACATAGCTCTAGTGTTCAGATGTCTAGGCATGGAGATATGCTGCCCTTAATTTTTCAGTGCCAGTAATGTGCGCTAACATGCTGCTTGGACTCACATTGCAACTGCTCTACTTATCAATTGGTGTGGTTTTTTTTCTTTTTTTCTTTTTGTGTCTCTGTTTCTTTAGGGCCTGTTTTGATGAGCTACAAGTTGACCATATAAAATTATGGCTGTTCTTGGATTATGGCTCGGATATCATCTATGTTCTTGACATGTTTGTCAGATTCAGGACAGGTGAGTCTTTCTGGGGTTTTAGAGTGTTTTCAGATACAGCATGGATATAAAGGCTGGAAACAGAAATTCCCCTGTGGGGTCTGACCAGTGTAGTGTCCTGACTCCAGCAGAGCCCAACAGTGGAGGCTTTGGGAAGATGAAGCATCTGATCAGCTTGGAGTCTGTTTTAAGTTTGGAATCTGTAATCAGTTTTAAGTCTGGACATCCCAACACCTGCACTTCCCTTGTCTCTAAATTCGGGTCTGTCAGTGCTTAGTAGGCATGCCAAACGCTGACTGAATGGTCACTGTAACAGGATGCGTGGAAAAAAAAAAGGGAGAATAAGGCACTTTGTCATGATCACTCTGTGCATTGCTTGTGCTCATTAGAGTGGGTAAGAAACCAACTGCACCCCACAAGTGTGCTCTCTTAGCCAAGTTGTGCAGCATCCTCCTCAGAAGTGGTTACTGAGTTGGTCAAGTGCTAGATCTGGCACCCATCTCAGCCTCCAGGTGGAGATGCCCTCTGCCTGGAACCAGCACTGCTGCCCCTCTGCCACCAGCTCTATGCCCTGCAGCCTCTGTGAGGTCCTGGCTGGGTCTCCCACTGCCTGGTGGTGGCATAGAGTGGATGGTGGTACCCGAAGGATGGTGGTATGGGATTAACCCAGGCACCTCTGCTTAGGTCCTGCCTTCCTGAAGGAAGTGTGAACCTAAAGGAGTGGTGAGGACAGTGCCATGTCATGCGTGAAATGGTTCTTTTCAGTTTCACTTTTCTGTAGTCCAGACAGGCTGAGAAGATCCCATATTTGAGCATGCCCAGCTGATACAGATTCTAGCCTTAAAGGGATATCTGTTTAAAACTAAATAAAGTCATGATATAGGCCTAAGCAATGACATAGAGTGATCCACACCATTAAATTGCTGGAACAGTCCTTGATGTACTTCAGTGCATGCACTCTGGCCTGTGCCAGTCTCTCAGGCAGTGTCTGGGCACAGCTGGAAGAACAGCAGAGGTTGGGTGGTGTTTGTGGTGTCATTTGTGGAGGGAACTGGGAGACCTTACATGTGAACAGCAGCTGTCATGGTAGCTGGTCTCAGGGCCAGAAAATATTTCTTGGCTTGTTCTATGTGCTGGTATGGACCAGCCCCAAAATGCCCCTTGAAAGGGTCCAAAACCACACTGATCATTATAAAAAATGAGAGTTCTTTTATGTCTTTGATTTTTACATTTTCTTTTTTTGTTTTGTTTTGTTTAAATCAGGCTGACAGCTTGACATTAATCTTGGCTTGGGACAAGTTGTAAATATAGTTACAATAGAGAGGCTAGAAATGCTATCGCCTTGGGAAGCACACAATTCCTGGCAAGCTAAATTCTTAAACTTAGCAAGTACCTTGTTCAACAGGAAAGTCTATTTTGGAAAGCAGCCTAAATGAGAAAACTGCTGTATTTGGGGGGGACGGGGGCTTCATCTTCTTTGTGCAGTTAAAATGTCAACTGCGCCAGCTATATTTCCCTTCTGCAGTTACATCTGCTGTTGCAATGGGAAGGAACTAAGCAGAGATTGGGCATGTCCAGGGAATGCGAGTTATAAAATTTCCATGGGCTGTCCTGATAGTAGTTGTACAGCTGTTAAAGCATGGTTAGAGGCTTTGCAGGCCTGGATTGGAACTGCAGACTTGCCGCAGAGATCTCCTGAACGCTTCAGTGCAGGGCTCTGCTGCAGGCCCTCAGATAAGGACGTCGCTTCTTTTAGGTGCTGAAATCTTTGTCAACTCTCTTAACAACCCCTCCTGGCTCTGCCTGTGCCTGCTGCCTTTTCCTGTTAGTCTGCAAGGTCCATCTGCCCTGGGGACAGAGGTCTTGGAGGCCTTTGGGGAAGAGTGTGACTCCCCAGAGGGCAGGGACTGGCTTTGAACTGGGATGTAGGTAGCCCCACAGCTACCGTGGTCCACATCAGCTTCTCTGTGGGGCATTCCTCTTTCCCTGCATTTTACCTCTTTGGTGACTGCACACCGTGAAGCAGAAAAGATTTGTGTCTCTCAGCAGCTGGTCGTGGGGAGCATACCCTGCATTTTGATGCTTTCAAAAGGTTTTACTGAATTTCACTGAATTTCACTGAATTTTTAGAGTTGGAAGGGACCATAGAGATCATCTAGTCCAACTCCCCTGCTAAAGCAGGACCACCCAGAGCTTGTCAGAGCATGTTACTCAGGACTGCATCCAGGTGGGTCTTGAAAATCTCCAAAGAAGGGGACTCCACACCCTCCCTGGGCAGCCTGTTCCAGGGCTCCGTCACCCTCACCGTGAAAAAGTTCTTCCTCATATTCAAGTGGAACCCTTTATGTTCCAGCTTGTGCCCATTGCCCCTTGTCCTCTCACTGGCAACTACTGAAAAGAGTCTACTCTAGGACTTCAGTTCTGTGAGGGGACAAAAACGAGCTGAGGGGCTTTTATCGCCCTTCAGGAGGCAGGTGTTTTCAAAGTTATTTTTAATAATTGTGAGTTAGAAATTCGTCTGCCTGGCCAACTTTTCTGTTTAGTTGCATAACTCCGTTAATAAGGGCGTATTTGCCCAGCAGTTTTCTGGGAGGTAACGCATTCATGGCACAGGACCTTCTTCCATTTGTAGTCACCATCAGTTAGCAGATCCCCAGAGACAGACACAGACATATACAGGGGGCACCGGTACAGACAGGCACACATTCCAGAAATACAGCCGTGCCGTGCAGGGCACAAAGAAATGCAGCTCGGTCTTCCTCAGCAGATGCTTCCCTGAGAAAGCTGCTGCTGGTGGATTGCTAAGGGATTAGCAAAACGTGATAATCCCTCATACACGGGGAATGTTTTGCTTTTCTCTCAGCAGACTTTGCCTCCTGGCTGGGGCTAGTGGGCAGGCAGCTGGACATCTCCACTTGCCATCGCAGCAAGTACTTTGCAGTGTTCCCTGCGGAGCACTTGCAATGCCTTCAGAGCTTTCAGAGGTACAAACCAGCCCTGCAGCTCTACTGCTCGGGCAGCCTTTCTACGACAACTCTTACACAGACACAGTATGCTTTAAGGTCTCTTACCACATTTTATGTCTCGTATTTTTTTTTAAAACTAATAACTTTCCAAAGTATTTTGAATGAGGAAATACCAACGTACAAAATCCCGCTTACAGAAATTCTATCTGAAATTCTGCTTACAATGTACAAAATTCTCTCACTAGAAACACACAAAAAAGTGCAACCCATTATTCCCAAAATGAAAAGGAAAATCCTGTCAGCTTTAGGATTGGACACAAGAGGAAAAGCGTGGCTTGGGGTGGGGTGTGTATGTGTGTGGGAACTGGATTTCTTTATCTCAAGGGTATCTATATTGTTTGGAAAAAAATTCCCACAATCCATTATACCTACTCATTCCTGGCATTTATTTTAAAAATGTTCCACTCCAATTTTATACACAATTGCTTAACACTTGCTTAACTTTCATTATGACTCATGCCAATGATTCATAAAAAATTAGACGTTTGACTCTCCCTTTTATTTTTGCAAAGATACCCGAAATAAAAAGATACAGCTGTCCCAGAATAGAGTGGAAAACTGCAGGGAGCACTGTCACAGCAGAGTCATTGCTCTTTATATATCAGCTTTGAAACTTAATTTAAATATTTTAATTTGCAATTAAATATTTTTCATTAAACAAACTCACAGTGTTTCAACGTCTGTATGCATAGCAGTACAAATGTCAATGTTCTCAGGTACCTGAAATGTAAGTCACTCAGTACTGTTGATGGTATTTTTATTCTGACAAGTAAAATATTTATTTTTATTCTTTGAAGGCTTTCTTGAACAAGGCTTGCTAGTTCGGGATGAAAAGAAATTACGAGATCATTATACCAAAACTACGCAGTTCAGACTGGATGTGCTGTCTCTTCTGCCAACAGACCTGGCGTATTTGAAGATTGGTCTGAACTACCCTGAACTGCGATTTAACCGCTTGCTGAGGATTGCTCGGCTCTTTGAGTTTTTTGACCGTACCGAAACCAGGACAAATTATCCAAACATATTTCGTATTGGAAATCTTGTCTTATACATTCTTATCATCATTCACTGGAATGCGTGTATATATTTTGCGATCTCGAAGCTCATTGGATTTGGAACCGACTCTTGGGTCTACCCCAACGTGTCCAATCCAGAGTTTGGGCGCCTGTCTAGAAAGTACATTTACAGTCTGTACTGGTCAACGCTCACGCTGACAACCATTGGAGAAACACCTCCTCCGGTGAAAGATGAAGAGTATCTCTTTGTGGTCATTGACTTTCTGGTGGGTGTGCTGATCTTCGCTACCATTGTTGGTAACGTGGGCTCAATGATTTCCAACATGAATGCCTCCAGGGCAGAGTTCCAGGCCAAAGTGGATTCCATCAAACAGTACATGCATTTCCGAAAAGTGACGAAGGATTTGGAAGCCAGGGTTATTAAGTGGTTTGATTACCTCTGGACCAACAAGAAAACGGTGGATGAAAAGGAAGTTCTCAAAAATCTGCCTGACAAGTTGAAGGCTGAAATTGCCATCAATGTCCATTTGGACACACTGAAGAAAGTGCGTATATTCCAGGATTGTGAAGCTGGACTTCTCATTGAGCTGGTGCTGAAACTGAAACCTACTGTCTTCAGTCCAGGGGACTACATTTGCAAAAAGGGAGATATTGGAAGAGAAATGTACATTATTAAAGAGGGAAAATTGGCTGTGGTGGCGGATGATGGCGTAACCCAATTTGTAGTCCTAAGCGATGGCAGCTACTTTGGTGAAATCAGCATTCTAAACATCAAAGGTAGCAAATCTGGCAACAGGAGGACAGCTAACATAAGGAGCATTGGTTATTCTGATTTGTTCTGTTTGTCTAAGGATGATTTAATGGAAGCCCTCACAGAATATCCAGAAGCCAAAAAGGCTCTGGAGGAGAAAGGGCGACAAATTCTGATGAAAGACAATTTAATAGATGAGGAAGCAGCAAAAGCAGGAGCTGACCCAAAAGACTTGGAAGAAAAAGTAGAAAGACTTGAAACAGCTCTTGATACACTGCAGACCAGGTTTGCGAGGCTCTTGGCAGAATACACCTCAGCTCAACAGAAGGTGAAGCAGAGACTTGCCAGAGTAGAAACCCGAGTGAAAAAATATGGTAGTGGCACCTTATCAGTTGGAGAAGCAGAGGCTGAAAAACCTGAGGAGAAGAAGTAGTAATGGACTATTTATGTTTCCTCATTTGAGAAGGTCGAAGCATGTGAAAGCCATAAATATATGTAAATATGTGTGTGCATACATAGACATGATTATTTTTATATGAACTCAAGAGAATGGTTTTTAGCATTTTTAACTGAAGCAGTATTTTCTTGTAAACAGAATATTGTCACCTTCTTAGGGGGAGATTTGGTCTGGCATTTGGTACTTTTTTTGTACTGGGAGTGGGTTTCTTACAAGTCATGCTCAGAATGTCTATTGTGTATGGCACCTATAGGTCTTGGCACATTGTCTCTTCCCACCCGTGTTGCGTTAAGAAGGCATCATACTTGAAGTAGAAGAGATTGGGTTTTTTTAAGGGCTTAAAAAAATAGTTATAGGATGCATGCTCTACCTTGCTACCTTAGCAGCTGAGTAAATGCATGGATGGACATCTGGGCTTCTCAAAATGTTTGTTCTTTCATAGTGAAGCATCTGCACAAACAGTTGGACTGTTGCCGAGCAGCAGCACAGTCCTTACCCATGCGGTGGAGCCCTGCTACAGCGGTGCATGAAACAGCCGTGCATCCGGATGCTTTAGTCTGATTCTTTCAGATGAGCTGGGCTCTGCACAAAGGACCACGCTGACAGAGTAGCAGTGCTCAGGCACGTCCCTTCTGGCACGGTCGGTGACAGCCTTTGCTGCTCTGCAACTGCTTCGGTTGGGGACAGATTGGGAGATTTACCCCCCCCCATTTTTATCTATTTTTTTTTTAATTCCCTCTCAGCAAGTGGGCAGTCCTGGAGGGAGGCTACCAAGAAACCGCACAGGCTGCAGGCAGGGACAGCCTGTCCCCCCCTCAATCTTTGCCCCCCCAGCAGGGTTTCTGCACGGCAGGGAGAGCAAGCCCTGCTGTTGCAAAGTCTTTTCTGCGACTAGGCCTATGTCTCCTTCCTCTTTCTTTCTTGTATTGATGCCTGCTCCACCTCCTTATGCTATTTAGTGCCAGCTTTTCTCTGATGTAGTCGTCTCACTGTCATGTTTCCACTAGTTAGGGAGAAGGAAGGCCACATGTGCTCTGGTCCTGCTGGTAGGAGCCTAGCTGTGCTGATCGCTTTTCTACTCACTGCAGAGTAGTTGTCTCTGAGTTGTCTCTGCCAACGGTCTGGCTCTGACATGAATGCACCGGTCTGGTCCCCTCAGCCTGCCCTCACATCAGGGCAGAACAGTACTGAGTAGGTTTCTTGTTCTGTCACGTTGCAACCTCAGGATTTGCCTCTTCCACACCACTGCTTCCAGTTTCTCTCCAAGCTTCCCTCCCTCCCACTGAGGGGATTTCTCTAATAGTCTCCCACTGGGAAGATACTAGCTTTCAGGTTTTGCTGTACAGTATTTTTCTCTTGCGTAGCTTTCCCTGTGTTACTTTTATCTTCCAGTACCTCACTGACTTCAGAAGAATATGGAGTAGCAGAGGCTGTTCAGCATCTATGGCGTGGGGGCTGGATCCTCCAGTGGCGTTAGGTATTACCATGGGCAGTGCTCTGCCTTCTAGATGTCCTCAGTGCTGACATAAGGAGCCCTAACAGCATGTGGGCATAGATGGCCTGTGGGAAGATGGGTAAGAAACCCACCGAGGGTGGTTTAACAAGATGGTAGTGAAATGGTTGCTTTGCTAAACTGAGTACAACCGCTCAGGGTGACTGGGCAAGTGGCTGTCCCCCTCCTGTGGACACTTTTGAGCCTGGTGAGAGCGACAAATCTGACAGTGACTAAGGATTAGGGCTTTGCCAGCAACACTGGCAAAGGGACCACCAGGTAGTAGATGTCTGCACATGGCCCATGTCTAAACTCCTGTTACCATCAGCCTAGGAGCCAACTAGACTTAGGTATCTAGTGTAGGCTGGGCTTAATCTATGATCGAGATTTCCACTGGCTATAATGAGGGCTTGGGAAAGTAGCTGAGACCTATATGCAGCCAGCAGAGTTTGGGAGTTTTGGTGTTTCAGCTGAATCTTGTCCTTATTTTCTCCAAGGGCTTGAGACGAATGGAGGTAAGAGAGGATGCTTTGGGCAGAAGTCTAAGTGCCCTCACTCCTGCGCTGAGGAGGGCAGCAGGGTTGGGGTGGAGCTGGCTAGTGGCAGTGTACGACTGTAAGCACGGATGGTGCTGACCACAGATGGTCACAGGCTGCTGAACTTGCAACTCTCACCTTGTAACAGAGGCAGGTACCGCACTGGCCTGTGGTGTGGTACCACGTGGCTGACATTCATGGTTGCGTTACTCAAACACCTTATCTGGTAGGGGTTTCGTATTTATCATCATGTTCTCTATCGGTCATCATTCTCTGTAAATATCTGGCTATTTACCCAACATACTAAAGCTGTTCCAGCCTACTAGGTATATACAAATAGAATTGTTCAAACTATTATTTATACAAACGTATACCTGTTAAAAAACCCCACAAACACAAGAATGCTTCTTTACCTGATGGATCAGAACAGTTTAAGCTACCAGTTAAATACATGTTTGCTCTTCCCTTTTCCATGCCTCTTGGTCTGGTTTTCATATGCCAGAAAAATAACTATTTTGATGCTATTTGCTTCAGTCACTTTGAAATATATAGCTTTTGGCACGATGAAATCACATTCTTCACTGTTTTTCATCTCTGTAAGATGCTTTCCCCCTTCTTTAATGTGACTACAGCATGTACATTAAAGTATTTTGAGTAATGTTCAAGCAGCTCCGTGTTTTCTCTTATCCATATCCTGCTGGATTTTAGAGCTTCATGACAAGACTTTGATAATGCCAGTGTTACACAGCCCAGAAAATCATTAGCTGGAACAGAGATCTGAAGTGACAGAAAACCAAGCGGGAATGGCGGTGTTCTCCCCTCACCGCAGGACAGCTGGCGTGTGGCTTTGGTCCTGTGCCCAGTTTTGACACTGTCACTGTGTTTGCAGATATCACAGAGGCAGGAGAGCCCCAGCCACCACCCGGCTTCCCCAGTGGTGCCAGGCATCCTGGGGCACAGAGCCTGCTGGGCTCCTCCTGCCACTGCTACTCATCTCACTTCCTCGCCTTCCCCGGCTCCATGAGGGTGGCACAGCAGGGATGGGGCCTTCTCCAGCAGAAATAAAAAGTGTTTGCTTTTGCTGGGCTCCCCAGTTCAAGAAAGACAGAGAACTACTGGAAAGAGTCCACTGGAGGGCTACAAAGATGATCAAGAGACTGGAACATCTCTCGAGGAAAGGCTGAGAGAAGACTGAGAGGGGGTTGCATCAATGTGTATCGATATCTAAAGGGCGGGTGTCAAAAGGATGGGGCCAGACTCTTCTCACTGGTGCCCAGTGACAGGATGAGGTGCAATGGACACAAACTGGAACACAAGAAATTCTATCTCACCACCTGGAAAAACTTCTTTACTTTGACCATGCACTGGAATAGGCTTCCGAGAGAGATTGTGGAGTCTCCTTCTCTGGAGATACTCAAAACCCACCTGGACATGTCCCTGTCCAGGCTGCTCTAGGTGAACCTGCTTTGGCAGGGGGGTTGGACTAGATGATCTCCAAAGGTCCCTTCCAACCCCTACCACGCTGTGATTCTGCCACTTGTACACATGCACTTCACCTACCAAAAATCTCCCCCAGGCAGTACCCAGCAGGGGTCGTGCTGGTCCTTCAACACCACCACAAGAATAAGCAAGGAACAAGGACAGCTCCTATGGAACATTTGAAAGCACACCTCGAATCCGCAAATTAGTTTAATGGCCACTGCACTCACTTCTTGCAGGCACAGGAGCCAACACACACAAAAGCGGGCATCTATGAGATGGTACCATTGCTCCAAGCTGCCCGTGCTGAGCGAGACACCTGATGGACAAGGCCTGATGTTATTTGAACATCTGCTGCAGGTGCGAAAGGAGGGTAAAGCTGGTGGAGCAGTGCTGCCATGCTCCCTGAGCTGTGCCAGGGGAAGGGGCTCAAGTCACAGGCCCTGCTCCCTAACAGCAAATGGTTCAAGTCCCTAAAGTACTCTCAGTAACGGCACCCCATCCTTTTCCCCTCATCCCCTCTTATCATTTTTACTTAAAACAATTTTTACAGTAGAAAGGTCTGCTCTGGAAAATTCAGCCAACTGAACTGGACAACAGAAAAGGTGGTAACAGCAAAACAGCTCGTGTGTGTGTGTACAAACTCCCTCACACACAGCCAAGGGTTGGGGTGAGCCTGACTCTGCAACTCTTTCTGCAGAAACAGCCCCAGGGAAGAACAACCCTACATCTATTTTTTTTTTTTTGAGGCATCTGCTTTACAGTTTTATTTCTGCCAAATATTTATTAACCTACAAGCAGAGGGTGGTCTGCTTTACATTAGGAAACAAACTGTTCATTTTTCTTTCCCCCACAAAAGTGCTAGTGCTTCCTCAGAGCCGGGCTGGACGTTGCTGATGTAGAAGACATGTTTGTTGGTGTAGCGCTGCTGCTGGCGAGGATGAGGGAGGATTGCACAGGCCAAACCAAGTCCAGGGTGTCCACCGAGATAACGCAGTCAGGCTGACTAAAGGAGAGCTGCTCTTCATCCAGAAGATTTGTGAGATGACAGCATTTGTACTTGGCTTCAAAGTCCCCCGGCTCTTCTGTTAACGTTTCCATCCTGGAACAGACAGAAAGAATCAAACCCTTGTTTACATAATTTAGCATTCATAAAACCCCTTTGTGTATCCCCGAGAACAAAATGAATTATGCACTAAGTGGACCTGGCAACTGTACAGGCAGCTAAAGGACAAGACTTCAGCTGCGGCAGCTTTCCTGAGGGAAGCCATGAATCTGGGAATCCCCCTCATCCTCCAGCCCCATCTACAGTCCAGAGCCCGAGGAGGAGAGTGCCTGGGGAGTCCTTACGGGGAGGACGGGGAAAGCCCTGCTCTCTTCCACTCTGCCTTGGGCGGAAGGGGAGGGAAACACACGCAAGCCCCGGGTCTAAAAAGGGTTGGACCTTTTGTTTCTGTAATTCAGATTTCGCAACTGTTTACAGCTCAGAAACCAACGGCCAAGGCTTGCTGCTGCCAACTGCCCTCCCAGCTTCACTGGGGAAAATAAAATTCTGCTGGTCTGTGTTTGCAGTCCTCCCTGCTCCGTGCCCTAAAAACAGAGTGAAGAGGGAAGACTCACGTTATTTAAGCAAATTGGAATTTGCAACCTCAAGACCGTGACAGCAGGGCATCCCTCAGCTCCAAGGATGAACACAGACACCAGCTTTATTCCAGAAGCAGCAGCGGTTCTCACAAAGAGATTTTCCTCATCGGCTCCACCATTTCTGCTTGGCTTCTGCAGGGAGAGCGCAGGTTGCTGTGCCAGTGGCCACAGCTCCCGTGCCAAAGGCTGTCCTCCCAAAAAACCAAGGAGGACACTGCCCAGCTCTAACAGAGGCCTGTCTTATTTGTGTAGGTAAATGGGGGGTAGGTTACTAATATCAGGAGTGCAGAAATATGAAAGCTATTACATTTTTCTCTCCTTAATGTTTGTTGAGGCTGGCATCAGCCTTTCTGTCAGAGGGCAACTGAAGAACAATAACATGGAAAAATCAGGAAAGCACAACTGTATTCTGGACTGATGGTCAGTTTGATGAATGGCTATTAATTTCTCATCTTTTTGTCTGTTTGACATGTTATTTCTTTACTTTCCTGATGAGAAAAAAACACCAACTAAAACACCGCAAACCATTCTGGTTTTATTGCTAAGTTATTTCTCCCCCGTTGCCCTGGAAGAGGAGCCACCCCACAGCAGTCCCTACACCTGAGCAGCCCCTCCAAGTGGGCACAGCAAGAGCCAATGGGCACTACCTGCTTTTCCCAAGAAGGAGGTAGAGAAGCACAAAAGGATTATTTTTCTTTTTTTTCCACAGTTGTGTTCCCAGCTGATGAAGCAAACTGACCACGCTGCAAAGACTTACTCTCTTTAGGAGAACCGATTGCCAGTTCCCCTCTGCAGTACAAAATATTTTACTTGCAGAATGATGCAAATAATTCATCCAACAATTTACTCTCTTTAGGAGAACTGATTGCCAGTTCACCTCTGCAGAATGATGCAAATAATTCATCCAACAAGCCTCAGTGGCATTCCCACTATTTTCAAATTATTTGCAGATTTAGATGTTTAAAGCACGTCCTCAGGGCTGCTTGTTCCCAGGAACTTGTCCAATGCTTGGCACAAGGAAACTTCTCTTACAGCAGTGACTTTGGGCACTCCATGGTAAAGAAAATGATCCAGAGGTGGGTTTTTAAATAGATTTTGATTACTGGAAACCCAATGCCACATCTCCTTGCAATAACACAGCTGTCTCTGACTACGCTTGCATGAAGGTTAGAAAAAAACACCTTGTGTCTAGCAACAAAAGCTGCAGAGCTTTTCTAGGAAAACACCTCATGACTTTCCAAACACATCAGTTGCCACCACAGCTCATTTATCCTGTCAGCCACAGACAGGTTTCTCCACACGTGGTTCAGAGCAGAGCACTGCTTGCATGAAGGTTAGAAAAAAAACAACCTTGTATCTAGCAACAAAAGGCTGCAGAGCTTTTCTAGGAAAACACCTCATGACTTTCCAAACACATCAGTTGCCACCACAGCTCATTTATCCTGTCAGACACAGACAGGCTTCTCCACGCGTGGTTCAGAGCAGAGCACTGATAGCACGGATGAGGCTCCTGGCCACCAGCCACAGACAGGTTTCTCCACACGTGGTTCAGAGCAGAGCACTGACAGCACGGATGAACGGATGAGGCTCCCGGCCACCAGGCAGGTTGGCAGAGGAGCTGCCCCAAGGAAAACACTTTCAGTTCAGGGTTTCATGGCCAATTGCTTTGGAAAGGTTTCACCTGCTATAACCCAACTGCACCAGCCACAAGCGCTGACAGCCAAAGGAGGATGAGTACAATGAAGGACAGGAGCAAGGAAGGAGCCATGCAGCACCTTGGGGCAGCTGATGGCAAGGAGGACAAGACCTGTCCCAGGCACAGGAGAAGCACTCAGCAGCTCAGCCTTATGCCACCAGGAGCTGTTACAGAAGAGATACAGTGACCTGGAGCCCCAGAGAAAGCAGGCAGGAAAGCCCTTTTCTATGGACCAGTTTTCTACAATGGATTTACACAAACTTTGGTGGCCAGAAGGGACCCGTGCCAGACCAATGGACAACAGGGACGTTGCCAGTGCCAAGGGTGGGAGTAGAGTTGTGCAGCACAGCAGAGCTACCTACTCTGTACAGGCTTCAATCCTACAAGGCTTCACTCTCACTTGTGTAGGGGAGAAAAAAAATAAAATACGGAGGAAATTCAGAAGGTGATGAGACCAACTGATGCTGCCATCAGCCACTGGGAGACTCCAGAGGCTGCAACCAGCCTTGGGATGGGAGACTCCCAGAAGAAAGGTGAAAACCAGCAGAATATGGCTGCTGGAGGCTCCCAGCCCCTCCCAGACACTGTGAAGAAACTGCCAAAACAGCCCATTTTTACCACCGACAGCCCTGGAGCAGCAAGATCTAAAACCATCCTCTGAAGGTGGCAACAGCAGCAGTGGGCACAGGAGAAGCACTCAGCAGCTCAGCCTTATGCCACCAGGAGCTGTTACAGAAGAGATACAGTGACCTGGAGCCCCAGAGAAAGCAGGCAGGAAAGCCCTTTTCTATGGACCAGTTTTCTACAATGGATTTACACAAACTTTGGTGGCCAGAAGGGACCCGTGCCAGACCAATGGACAACAGGGACGTTGCCAGTGCCAAGGGTGGGAGTTGTGCAGCACAGCAGAGCTACCTACTCTGTACAGGCTTCAATCCTACAAGGCTTCACTCTCACTTGTGTAGGGGAGAAAAAAAATAAAATACGGAGGAAATTCAGAAGGTGATGAGACCAACTGATGCTGCCATCAGCCACTGGGAGACTCCAGAGGCTGCAACCAGCCTTGGGATGGGAGACTCCCAGAAGAAAGGTGAAAACCAGCAGAATATGGCTGCTGGAGGCTCCCACCTTACAGACACTGGGAAGAGAAACTGCCAAACCAGCCCATTTTTACCACTCACAGCCCTGCAGCAGTGAGGTCTAAAACCACCCTGTTTTTGTTCAGCCTGGAGAAGAGAAGGCTCTGGGGAGACCTTATAGCAGCCTTTCAATATCTGAAGGGTACCTATAGAAGAGCTGGGGAGGGACTCTTTGCCAGGAAGGGTAATGATAGGACAAGGGGAAAGGGTTTTAAATTGGAAGAAAAAAAGATTCAGATTAGATCTCAGGAAGAAATTTTTTACTATGAGGGTGGTGAGACACTGGAACAGGTTGCCCAGAGAAGTTGTGGATGCCCCATCCCTGGAGGTGTTCAAGGCCAGGCTGGATGGGGCTTTGAGCAACCTGCTCTAGTGGGAGGTGTCCCTGCCCATGGCAGGAGGGTTGGAACTAGATGATCTTTGAGGTCCCTTCCAACCCAAACCATTCTGTGATTCTATGATTCTATCCTCTGAAGGTGGCAACAGCAGCAGTGGGTGGTCCCAGAAAGAGTCCTGAACCCAGGAAACCTTTCCTAGGGCTGAGACATCAAGAAGGCATCTCCTCTCCAAAAGCAAAGCCAACAAAGAAACTGGCAGGGATGACAAAGTCAAACTGCCTATCCAAAAAGCTGCAGATGTGGAGCAGGATCCTCTCTGAAAGGCCTGAGGTCTGCTGTCTGGAATGACTCCTGGCATAGGATGATGCTTTCACCTGGCTGCTGGCCATTACAGCTGGGGCAAAAAGTAGAGCCCAACAAACGCAGAGCCCAAAGGCTGGAGCCCTACTCCAAAGCAGCCAGACGGGAACTCTGACAGAAAGGATACCACCTCGGGGATTTTTGTTTGGGAATACAAGATCCTCCCCAGAGAGATTCAAGGTGGGGGAAAAAAAAACTGGCCCAAGAACAACCCTTATCAGATGGCTCATAAAGAAGTCTGTGTTTTGAAAAGACAGTATCAGTGCTCGTGAAGCCAAAATGTCACCTGCTTCATTTTAAGTGACTTTGTACAAAATTCATAGGGCTCTTCATGCACAGATGGCAATTAAAATTAATTAAAAAAATCAGTATACATAGCACAAAGGAGATTATTCTTCTGAAAACATGCTTTCATCTAGGGAACATTCTAGTGCCATTTTTTGTTAAAATAGATTATATTAGAAAATAATAAAACCCCCTTATCATATTAACTCACCTGATCTTTACCCCTTGCTGCTCAAGTGCTGAGGGCTTGCAACAGAAAATAACGAAATCAAATGGAGCAGCACATAACTTCACCTCAAAAGAGGGGCACCTCAAAAGTTAGAACAGAAACATTCAACTATTTGCCATTTTCCAGACGGTTACCTGTGAGCACTGTTGCTCACGCTGCTGTACTGTACAGATCTGGAAGCAAAAAGCAGCAGTGGGAAGCTGGATTTAAAGGATTTTTCTCTGTAGATGAACCCACCGGCACAGCAGAAATGTACACCAGAGCTTTCGGCGACATGAAGAAAGGCTTCACGTCAGCTTCGCACACGGCAAGAGTTCAGTCACAGATCTTCGAGCTGCTGCAGTTTTTATCACTTGACGTTGCTCAGTACTAGTTGTCAACCAAGCCAGCGTGAGCAGCAGCATCCCTGCACCAGCAAGTGTCCAGTTTAGTTGTGCTCTGGGTCCTTCCAAATGACAGAAGTTTCATTCCAGCAACCTGACTTCCACAGTCAGCTCTGCCTTCATTATTAAGGGTCAAAACTATGCACAAAGCTCCCCAGGAAAATAATACAGCAGTTCCTAATGCCATTTTATTGTCCTAAAATAGAATAACAATTCCCACCCTCTACTTTTGTCTCTGATGCTCTTGTCTCTTAGAGACATCCTATTCCCCACATGGAAACCCTGAAGCAGGATACACACTGAGCAACAGACATCCATAAACACAAGCATTCTAGGTAGTCTTCAATCGTTTATCAGAACCACCCTCTGCCCGTATCCTACAAACACTGCAGAACAGAACAAAACCACTCGTGTATCACAATGGCACATCTGCAATTACAACCACCTTCCTACCACCCCTTGTCTTCCCAAGAGCCTTTTGGTTAGAAAATATAAAACCAAACCACACCTCCACTTCCTTCATCCTCCCTAATCTTTTTCTCAATGAAAAATCATTTTCCAACTGCTTCTCTTCCCACCTACTATTTTCTGCCCCTCCTCTCCCATCGCACCCTTTCACTTGCGACTGATTGTAGTTTTCAAAGATCTCAACAAGCCTTTTCTCCTTCCCCATCCCGTAAGCCAGCCATTGGAAAAGAGACACCGATGTTTTAGGGAACAGGTGTCAGAGAAATGGGAATTTGCATCCAAGTGAAAGAAAGACTACATTTTCCTAAGGAGAACAAAAAAAAAAAAACAAACAAAAAAACCCCAAAGACTGCTTGTAGCTTTCAAAGATCTCAACAAGCCTTTTCTCCTTGCAATCCCTCTTGTTCAGGGATCCCAAGACAACACCTACCATACCCCACTTTCTGCTCTTCAGAGAAGAAAGCTCACAGGAGGCACGATCCATGGACACATCAAGGGGAAAGTTGCTTTTTCTGCTCCCCATGGATTCAGTCACAGCAGCTTTCAACAGGATGGGGAGTCCCTGGTCTGCTTGGTCTGTAGTTGCAGGGAAGGAGCTGTGCTGCTTCAGGCTTGGCCACGGTGCCACTTACCAGAAACTCAACCAAAGATGCACTGGAAACTTCTGGGACACCAGGAGGAAGGAGATTCCCATGTTCGGTGACAAGGTGGTACATCAGGACGCCGTGTCAGTGGCAGGAAAGCCCTCTGACTGCAGGCCAGCCTCTCGCTTGGTGGTTTAATAACAACAAAGCTATGAAGACAGAAACCCTAGAGCTGCGCAGCACACAGCCACGTGCTAGCAAATAACATTTAAAATTAATGCTTAGCAGCAAGACACCCTTTTCAATTTTTATATTAAAAAGAATACAAATCAACAGCTGAAGACCTCTTTACATGGAGTACTGGAGAAAGGTACATGTTATTTCATGGGTTTTCCAACTGAATTCATCTGGATAAGAAGCGACCTGTTTAAAGGCAAACGCCAGTACCAACTCTGTTTCAAAAACAGTATCCCTTCAATGATACAGTATAAAACTGAATTTCTTAATAAAATTCATTTCAAGTCCCTGATGGTTTTGATGAATTTGGTGACACCAACTTCAATCACTTCAATGATTCTGAAAGTTTAAGTTGTGCACTAGCACAGACAGGAACTGTAGGTAACTCATCACAAACCCTTGTGATTCCCAGACTAACCATAATAAACTAAGCCCTTGTCAGGAAAGGTTTGATTTTGCAGAGCTAAACTTGAAGAAGTTCCTGATCTACTCTGCATGCTGGTGTTTTTCTGCATAAGGTGGCACAGGTCAAACATTCCACCCAACTGAAGCATCTTCATCCTGAAACTTCTTGAGACAATCAAGAAATTTTTAATCCCTTGGTGGGTTTAAAAATTGTCCTGGAGGTACTTGGCCAGGGAAGCACCTTAAAGCTGATGCTGCGGGGGTTGTCCTCCTGCTGAACATCAGCAGCATAGAAAGCTGTGCCCCACTTGCTGGTCCACAGAGCAGAAACCCGGGCAAGTGTCCAGGTAGCACACACTGTGGGCTACCTGGAGGCTCAGCCCAGCAGGTACATCACAGCTGCATGGTAGGACATGTGGCATGAAGCTCCTGCTTCAGCAGTGAAGACCACTGTTGGATGTCTCATGGCATGGGTTGACTACTGGAACACAGAGCTGCCTGGAGCCCCACGCTCATTGCCAGCCTGTTCCAGTGTCAGCTTTCCCCAAAGCACAGGGCTGGAGAGGGTCTCCTCAGCTGCCACAGTCCCATCTCAGGCCACTGCCTGATGAATGGAAGAAGCCACATTAGAGGTTCACAAAACCCTATTCCTTAGTTAGCAGAACTCTGCTCACTCCTGATGGCTGCTCCTGAAATCTTCTTAGTGACAAAAGCCTTCATCTTTAAGAAGGTGATACTTCGTTCATGCGGTCACATGCTAACATACCTTTACAGCTAAACAAAACTATTCCTTCACTCCTACCAAAATCTGAAAAAAATAGCACATTTGTTCAGTTCTTAAGCCGATTCTTTCAGTATTTCTTGTATTACCATCATTTTTGAGGCATATGATACTACAAAATAGAGACAAAAGCCTGATGTCTCCTTCACACCAAGGTTGGAAGTGTTTTGGCAGTCTATTAGGGTGCAGAAGGAAATGCTCAAATTCCCACCCTCTACTTTTGTCTCTGATGCTCTTGTCTCTTAGAGACATCCTATTCCCTACATGGAAACCCTGAAGCAGGATACACACTGAGCAACAGACACCCATAAACACAAGCGTTCTAGGTAGCCTTCAATCGTTTATCAGAACCACCCTCTGCCCATATCCTACAAACACTGCAGAACAGAACAAAACCATTCTTGTGTATCACAAAGTGGCGCATCTGCAATTATAACCACCTTCCTACCACTCCTTGTCTTCCCAAGAGCCTTTCAGTTAAAAAACATAAAACCAAACCACATCTCCACTTCCTTCATCCTCCCTAATCCTTTTCTCAATGAAGAAGCATTTTCCAACTGCTTCTCTTCCCACCTGCTGTTTTCTCTCCCTCCTCTCCCATCGCACCCTTTCACTTGCCCCCCCCACCAGCCAAAACGAGTGACTTCTCCAGCCAACCCCAGCTCCTGCCCAGGGCCCATCCCGTAAGCCAGCCATTGCAAAAGAGAGACCGATGTTTTAGGCAATAGGTGTCAGAGAAATGGGAATTTGCCTCCAAGTGAAAAAAAGACTACATTTTCCTAAGGATAAAAAAAAAAAAAACAAAACAAACCAACAAAGACTGATTGTAGTTTTCAAAGATCTCAACAAGCCTTTTCTCCTTGCAATCCCTCCTTCTGTTCAGGTATCCCAAGACAACACCTACCATACCCCACTTTCTGCTCGTCAGAGAGGAAAGCTCACAGAAGGCACGATCCATGGACACATCAAGGGGAAAGTTGCTTTTTCTGCTCCCCATGGATTCAGTCACAGCAGCTTTCAACAGGATGGAGAGCCCCTGGTCCACTTGGTCTATAGTTGCAGGGAATGAGCTGTGCTGCTTCAGGCTTGGCCACGGTGCCACTTACCAGAAACTCAACCAAAGATGCACTGGAAACTTCTGGGACACCAGGAGGAAGGAGATTCCCATGTTCGGTGACAAGGTGGTACATCAGGACGCCGTGTCAGTGGCAGGAAAGCCCTCTGACTGCAGGCCAGCCTCTCGCTTGGTGGTTTAATAACAACAAAGCTATGAAGACAGAAACCCTAGAGCTGCGCAGCACACAGCCACGTGCTAGCAAATAACATTTAAAATTAATGCTTAGCAGCAAGACACCCTTTTCAATTTTTATATTAAAAAGAATACAAATCAACAGCTGAAGACCTCTTTACATGGAGTACTGGAGAAAGGTACATGTTATTTCATGGGTTTTCCAACTGAATTCATCTGGATAAGAAGCGACCTGTTTAAAGGCAAACGCCAGTACCAACTCTGTTTCAAAAACAGTATCCCTTCAATGATACAGTATAAAACTGAATTTCTTAATAAAATTCATTTCAAGTCCCTGATGGTTTTGATGAATTTGGTGACACCAACTTCAATCACTTCAATGATTCTGAAAGTTTAAGTTGTGCACTAGCACAGACAGGAACTGTAGGTAACTCATCACAAACCCTTGTGATTCCCAGACTAACCATAATAAACTAAGCCCTTGTCAGGAAAGGTTTGATTTTGCAGAGCTAAACTTGAAGAAGTTCCTGATCTACTCTGCATGCTGGTGTTTTTCTGCATAAGGTGGCACAGGTCAAACATTCCACCCAACTGAAGCATCTTCATCCTGAAACTTCTTGAGACAATCAAGAAATTTTTAATCCCTTGGTGGGTTTAAAAATTGTCCTGGAGGTACTTGGCCAGGGAAGCACCTTAAAGCTGATGCTGCGGGGGTTGTCCTCCTGCTGAACATCAGCAGCATAGAAAGCTGTGCCCCACTTGCTGGTCCACAGAGCAGAAACCCGGGCAAGTGTCCAGGTAGCACACACTGTGGGCTACCTGGAGGCTCAGCCCAGCAGGTACATCACAGCTGCATGGTAGGACATGTGGCATGAAGCTCCTGCTTCAGCAGTGAAGACCACTGTTGGATGTCTCATGGCATGGGTTGACTACTGGAACACAGAGCTGCCTGGAGCCCCACGCTCATTGCCAGCCTGTTCCAGTGTCAGCTTTCCCCAAAGCACAGGGCTGGAGAGGGTCTCCTCAGCTGCCACAGTCCCATCTCAGGCCACTGCCTGATGAATGGAAGAAGCCACATTAGAGGTTCACAAAACCCTATTCCTTAGTTAGCAGAACTCTGCTCACTCCTGATGGCTGCTCCTGAAATCTTCTTAGTGACAAAAGCCTTCATCTTTAAGAAGGTGATACTTCGTTCATGCGGTCACATGCTAACATACCTTTACAGCTAAACAAAACTATTCCTTCACTCCTACCAAAATCTGAAAAAAATAGCACATTTGTTCAGTTCTTAAGCCGATTCTTTCAGTATTTCTTGTATTACCATCATTTTTGAGGCATATGATACTACAAAATAGAGACAAAAGCCTGATGTCTCCTTCACACCAAGGTTGGAAGTGTTTTGGCAGTCTATTAGGGTGCAGAAGGAAATGCTCAGAGGCATTTGTCACTTGTCAAATGAGACAACGCTGAGATGCCCAAAATATTTTCTTGTTAACATATTAAGGACACCCTGAGGAGAGAGCACCAGCATCCTGGCATCAGACTGCTACCTTGGAAAAGGAGTCTTCTGGCTCACTCGAAGAGGCATTTCAGTGACCCATAAGTACACCTAAGTTTCCGAGGCAAGTTCTGTAGACCTAAAATTTGGTAAATGCTACTGAAAGAGTAAGTGAGGGTGAAAGATATTCTGGGTGTGGCTGGAGCCTAGGGGAAAAAAAAACAAACAACAAAACCACAAAAACGTAAACAGCATTTTCTCCACTTTGACAAACCTTTCAAGCAGAAAACCGACTGGAACTTTTGCAGAGCAGGAGGGCAGCTTGCAGCTACAAGACTTCAAGATTTATTCATTTTAAGCCTTATCAACTGCTGCTGCTGGACAATTAGCACATTTATAACACCACTAATAAGATACGGTTTCAGTAGAGTGGTATTTTGGGGGAGGTTGCATACATTTAAATGGGAAATCTGTCAAATATAAAGTACTTTTATCTTACCTGAGAATGATTCCTTGAAAAACAACTTATGCTTTTAAAGGCCAATAGAATTACGTATTATTTTAATCTTAATACTAAAGGAAGACAGAAAAAGCGTATTTACAATGTCAATAATTCAGTTAGAGAACTTTGTATTGCTATCCAATCATGCTGTCTGCCCAGCTTTTGGACCTATATAGAAAACCCCCCCATATGGACTGTATACACTTGCCAGCTGGGCATAACCATCATCCACAGCTACATCAAAATAAGAGAAGTTACATGGATATAGCTTAACAGTATCAGGCTATTGATGCAGTACGTACCACACAGCGGTATCACAATGTGGTTTATACTTGTAAGAAAACACCTCAAGATACTTGGCAAACCTTCACCTCATCACCTACAGCAAAAGATGCACCAAACCTGAAGAAAATTGGAGAGAACTGTTGTCAACTGCTCTACTAATAGGTAGGGTATCTGGGTTTTCCTCTTCAAGGACATGCAACGAGGCGGACATTCAAAAAGGCATGTCCTATGTGCCACCTCGAGATGCAAGACCAGGGGACAGCCAGCACCTCTCCTACCCCAGCAAGTTTCAGTCCCCACGTCCAGGCTGTCTTCACCAGCTGGGATCTGAGAGGGGGAACACAGCTGGATCCCACATCACTACAGTTCATTTCTGGCGAGTTTTTACATACCTGTAACCCTCAAATTATGCTGTACTACAACGTTTTCTAATCAAATAATTTAATATCCAATTTATCAAAGTAAGGAAGTCACTTGCTTTCTTTTTCACTGAACCGTGGTGAAAAAAAGGTCACTGTTTTATTCAGCATCGTTACATAACAGTTGTCTGTTTCTATTACTAGAAAGAATTTATTAAAATAGTCCCGAAAGACATCTTTCTCCAATGATTTCAAAACTATGCCTCTTAATGCCAATTCCACACAGTCATGGGTTGGATGGGTAGTAGTCAGTTATAGCAATTGTCAAGGCACAAGCTCAGCTCTGCACATCTGCTGCAGCTTGTATTGTAAAAGAGATATGCCACTTATGTCTGCTCTTAAAAACGCATAATCCCTTTATCAAATATTGCAACAGGAGAAATTAACATTAAACACAGACTACAAAAGGTAAAGGATTTATTTCTGATATGATTTGTAGAGTTAAATTAAAAACCTACTGAATACTTTATGTAGTAGATGAACATAACCTTAGTACTTACTTTCTAACAGTTTATTTAATGGTTGGAAGTGTACAACATGAAGTAGGCCTTACGTTTAATATTGTTCAATTTTGCTTATTGTTAGATGAGATTAAAATACAGTAGCCATCCCTTTAGATTATGTTGCAACACTGATCATGTGCCTTGATAAGTAGGAACAACGATTCATTAAATAAATGGTGATGACATAACACGTAGGGAAGACTTTGGATTGTCTATTTAAAATGTCAACATAATAGGCAATTAAGAATAAAACTTCATTTTAAGTGCACTTCCACATGCTTTGTTTATAATATAGCAAAAACTTCCTATCTTTTTTCCAAACACTTCACTCCCTACTCTAAAGCTGTTCAGTTGAAAATGCACTTTCCCCAGTAAACTTTTTTAAAAAAGTAACTAAAATTTCTATCCTTTCATATGCTAAGAAATGTTTCCTAATTAAAAACACAGTTTATTACAAGACATGTGAAGACAACATATAGTGAAATGAATTTTTAATTGTTGTGCTGTGACTAAAGTAAAGTTCTCAAGGCTGCAATTTAACATTCCAAGTTCTCCCTTCCATCTTTATTGATTCTTAAGATTTTGCACAGAAACTCTTTGGGGGCTAGAACAGCAGTAATTGCATCACACTGTTTTCCAAGACTTCAAGTTTCAAAAGCAAACTCTTCAAAAAGTACAGTTCTTGATTTGATTAGATACAGGGACAAAAATATAGCACATACTTGAAGGTTACATGGTCTACAAATGATGGCAATATTTTCCTTGGGAGAGTACAGTTTGTTTTCTTGTAAATACTCAAAAAGGCTCAACTTCAAGCAGTAATAAACACAAGCAAAAGTGATTTAACCCTTAAAATAAATATTCAGGAAAACCTCTCTGTACATACAAGTGAAAGAATATGTAACACTTTCACGCTAAAAGAAAAAATAAAGATTTTGTTCATATAAGCAGCTGAAATCTGCTGTTCCAGCCCAATGTCCCCAGTAAAGAAGGGAGGCACAAACACAGGTGACTACTGTAGCTCACTATCTTATGGCCTTTTTGGACAGGGACATCATCACCATCATTTTTTTAATCCCTTTTGTTATATTTCTTACAGCATGCCAAATCCTTTGGCATATGTGATGGCCTTCAATAATCTTTCTTTAAGCTTTTCTTTGCTTGAATACTCCGGAAGCAAAAGTACATTAAAGCATGTGTGAGATGTAGGTAACCTGTGGGAAAACAAAAAAGATGAATTCAGATTTGGGAACACACACAGTACATGCAAAGAAATACAGTGCTATTTCACAAATCCAAAAGAATAAATTTAAAGAGAATCTACTTCGCTTAAAGATTCAAATTTCAGATTTAACTAAAGCAATAAATTAAAAGCACAGGACTTGCTTCCATTTATAAACCAACAAGCATAATGTAGATTTTATTTTACCTCTCTGTATCTGGGCCATTTTTGGCTATGATCATCTTTAACTTTCCAAGACCTCCCACAGGGGCTCTGTCTGTGCCTGTTGTAAACTGTAAGAATAGTCTTTTCTGTTCATCTGTAAATGAATGGACTATTTCCCAGAATTCCCTATCAAGGAAGAAATAAAAAAATAAGTAAAACTAAAACTTACTTTGGTATAAATCAGACTTTCAAAAGCAGTTAACTTCGAAGGTTTAGTAATTTTAATCAATCTTAACATCAGTTTACAAGTTGCATTCATAAACCAAAACAGTAATGCATTTACCAGTGGATGAGATTCAGAAGTAGAAATCAGAAATATTACCAAAACACTGCAATTTAACTGTTTTTAAATGATAATTTGGCTGGTGGGTGATCTGCAAATATTCCTCCTTTATTTTATTACTCCTATTTCCTAAGGAATTATACTGGTTCCACTACACTGTCCATTTCTACCACCTTCTTAAATGCCACAGTAAAGAAATGCAGCTGCTGTCAAAGGTTTTCTACCCTAAGAGAAACTAGTTAAGTAGTTGGCAAAGTCTAGAGGACTGAAGATGCACACTTTTCTGACCTTGTCTTCAGAGTTCTCCAAAGGGGACAAGAAGGTAAAAACATTAAAAACATTTTCCTTCTTAAAAACATTGAATTTACTTAAATTTCTAATTAGAGAAGAAAATTTTACAGGTGCGACCTATTCACTCAACTTCGTGTTTGTGCATTTTTATTTTATTTTTTAAACAACAACAGAGCAATGGTAATTTATTGAGACAGCCCTGTTTATGCTGGGGGTTATTTAACTATCTGGTATAAGAGAGATAAAAACCGAGGGAAAAACTTCCTTTTTAAGCTTTACCAAAGTTCACTGGAAGCTAAAGACGATGCTTATACTATCTGCTCTTTTCTAATGACAGTACGTGGGTAAAGTGCAATTATACATAAGACACTTGCATCTCCACTACTACAAAAAATGCTAAATATTATGATACTAAATTCATTAAGGAACAGGCATGTAAAGTTCTTTGAACATTTCAGAACTTAGAAAAAATTACCTAATTATAAGAGAGTCTCTTGTATAGCCACCGTCATATTCTGTAGTTTCTTCTAGTGCTTGAAAATCTAAATTCTGTAAGAAGATGACAGTTTAAAAAATGACCACTGATTATATACCTAGGATCAAAAAAAGCTCCACTTTTTCTGGTTTCAGATTCTTACCCTACTTCCACAAATAAGTAATTCAATTTCCTCTGGTCTAAATAAATATTTCAAAGGAGATTCATTGGTCACCATGTGGAATCCTCTCCGAAAGGCCTTGAACTGCTTTTCTACTGATTTATTGAGTATATAGTCAGCATACAGATTGACAAATTCCTGCAAGGAAACAAACCCAAAGCACTCCTTAGTACTTCGACACATGCCTCTTGAAATATCTCCCAAAGATGTAAGACCCCGAAATACATTTAATTCTATAATTCTACGCAGATTATCTGGGCTCAGTTTCTACTCAGCAATAATAAAGAGAAGTCTCAAACATGTCTCAAACAGGTCAAACACCACACCCAGAGGCAACTTATGCATGTATCCATGCTTTCTTTAAAAAAGAAGCCTTATCTGCTTACAACTACACTGTGCTATGGCAAATTTAAAAGGCTTTCAAACTCAAATTATAAGCAAGATCAAAATTTATAGAGTCCTACATCATTCTGCACAGAGTATCTAAAAATTACAGATTATGTTTAAAAAAAAATAATCCTGAGTGTACCTTCCTATTTTCATTTGTAATAGGAATTTTATCACCGTTTTCCTTTAAATCATGCATCATTGGATTGCCAAAGAGATCCGTATGAGATATTTGAAACGTTATCATCATGTCATCTTCCACACTTCCTTCATACTCTAGTAAGTCTCTCAAACTCTGGTAAAGAACCTAAGACAGTAAGAAATACATGTCTGTCATAAATAAGTTTCAACAGATTTCACCGAGTAACATCACAAGACATGAAATCACCTGCCTCAAAAAAGGGTTGTTACATTCTATGACACAAATCAACTAAGATCTCCCCTAACAATCCAAACAAAGGTATATTAAGCTCAGTGTTTGTAAAAAAAACAACAACAAACCAATAGCAGATACTAAGGAAAGACAAAAAAGAAACATAGCAATAAGTGATAGCTCCCTTAGTAGAGCCTACCAGTACCCAGGAATCTTCCTAAATGCAATGGTCAGACCTGTAGCTTAGGAGCCACTAATTACCTCCTCTTCTTTTAACTCTTTTGAAACTGTATTTACCTTTGGCAACCTGAACACGTTACACTACTAAGTTGAACACATACGTGTTAAAAATCAAAGAAAATGTTGTATTTTATATCAGATAAAATTCAGGCAGTAGGCCTTTATCTCCTACATCTTAAAACCCAAAAAACTAGGAATTAATCTTGAAGCAACACAGGTGGGGCAGTCATTAAAGTAAGAAAAGACACACCAAAAAATATCACAAGTTAGGTTATGAGTTGCAAAGTGGAACCTGAAATTACCTGTCAGAGTTTGCTCTATTCACAGGAGCAACCTGCCTTCCTCCCTGCTATGTCTTAAGAAAAGCCCAAGACTCTCTTGGAAAGGAAAGGCTATACAGAAAGGGAACAATTCTTTGGCTGAGACAGAGGTGTGGGACTCAAAAATGCAAAGTGAAGGTAAAAACAACAGAGTGCAACTATATTTTTAGAATGAAATAATGAAGTTCCCCTCAATGTTCTAATTATTGAAAGTTTACATGTAAGCCTCATCTTCTCACCATCTATATCCTTTTGATTCTTCTACAGCTCCTTTAAAAATAGCTTGCATTGAAAATGACTGGATTTTGAACTGTTGGTGGTGAGGGCTGGTGAACACCCTGTACTCCATGCTCTACAGTATTAAAAAAAAGCACTGGGAGGCTTGACTACTCCAAATTTCATTTTTGGTTTGAGAAGCTCTGAAGTAAATGTTTAAGTTGTATTAGAATACAAAATGTTTTAAAAGGATTATTTTAAAACAAGTCAGCATAGATGTCAGAGGAGAAATTTAAGTAGGGGAGAAAAATTAAAAGAGTGTCATGACCGCCTTGTTCCATAGAAATAAATCCACTTTTTCTGTCATAAAAGTTTTTTAGTATGTAATAAAAATTATAGGAAATGGAAAGCACTGTGTATTTCTCAACATCATTTTACAGAGAAACTGGCCAAAGCTGGCATGCTTTTATATATAGCCATCCAAAGCAGACTGGATAACCTATTTTTTGATTACACATGCCTCATTTTCTGGTTAAACAAAAGGCAAGTTCTTTTTAAACAGCATCATTTTACTCATCTTTTTCGAAGAGCTGAAGATTTTGCATAACTACTTATGAAAAGTGAAACGTCCCACCATTTGACATGAAACGAAGCAGACTAATAACTCACACCAGGCAGCATGAGGAAAAGCTACTGGTGATCTTTCCTTGAAGATGAGCAGAGCTAGGATATCCTGCACACGTGCTTCTATGCTCTACCTACGAAAGCATGGGCATGGCTTCATGGTTTTGTACAGCCACTAGCAGGGGAGGGGTGGGAGAAGATGAGACACTGATCATGAACATCCCTGCAGTTTGCCTTATCTCTTTTGCTTTAGACAAACACCAGTAGGACCATCACACTATTCCATGTCTACTGTTACTTTCACGTTTTTTGTAAAAAACTACTTGTACAAATAGATATAAACAGCCTAATTTTAGGAGTCACTTTAGGAAGATACCATTAGTAATAGCTTATGCCTAATACTGCTTAGTGATATTAAGCAATTTAGGCAGTATGTAAAAAAATAGAACAATGCTTTACTGATACCCAGCTCTATTTGTTGACTTCATAATTCTGCCTCCTCCAAACCAGATGTAGTAAGAGGTTTTATTGCTTATGAATTTATTTTAACAAACACAGACTCTTCACACAAATCACTGGTTGTTTCACTTCCACTTCTGACAGTGATCTTGCGTTTCATTTAAATCTAGATTAAGTCATTGCATGGAAAATGCATTAATAAACTCAAAGAACATAATGAACTTACAGGATGAGAGTCTGCCAGATCACGGAAAGTTCCTTTTTTGCCCATGAGCTTCCTGTAGACAACCATGGGAAAATGTACATCCAGTATACAGTTATTGTAAATAGCCAGACCCAGTACTATGCCAATCAGTGTAAACTGACCCTCAGTTTCAAAAGAGGACGGATTAAACCAAAACAGTTTTGTAGACTCATCATATGTGAACATCCCTGTAAAAAAAACATGACGTTGAACAATTATGGTTACATTTCGATATAAATGACACGTAAAGCATACCATTATACACCCATTTGCATTAGAATGCCTCTAAAACATGTTTTACTTAACATTATACTGAATTTAATGGCAAAGAGAAGCTACTTACGTTGGGGTAATTGGAGCAGCTCAAAATACTGTTGCTCACATTACCACTAAAGCCACGCAGGAAACTTGTGACACGACATCCTGCGATGCCCACTGAAGCTGTACGTACACAACCTTTCCTGCCCCTTCCGTGACTGAGGAAGCAGCAGCACATTGTCAGCACAGATGGTAACTTTGATAAATACAGTAGCACAAGAACAGAACACAAATCAAAAACCAGGTGGATGAAATAATCCTGAAGAACTATGAAGTCATAGCCTTTCTTCAAAGGCTTTTCCAGGCCAGTTCCATCAGATGCTGGCCTAGTACTGAATTGGGAGCAGGGATTAACCATCACATATAACCTCAAGAGTCAGATACCTACCCAAATTTTTGTTTGTTTGTTTAAAGGTACTTGACAAGGTCCACTGTAGCTGCAGCTATCACACACACCCTAACTTGAGGGGAAAATGTAACACGAGACTGTTGTTTCACAGGAGGGGTTGCAATTTTAACAGCTTGTCACTGTTGAAAGGGGGAGGTTTTGCTTTGTTCCCATACTCCATCTTACTCAGCTCGTTATTTCAAGTGACCAATTTTTTCCTGCCAAGTTCAAAGTACCTTCACAGAAAGCTTCAAAAACCAGCTGAACTGGCACATGCCAGGAGCTGGAGGAAGCGTATAGGACTGTATAGACAAGAGAAGGGCCAAGAGTCCCTTACCCTTTTCACTGTAGCAAGGCACCAGATTAGCTCTTGTTTATGAAACCAGAGTTTGTGTACAGGCTATAACATATTTCAATATTCATATTTCATATTTCATTTTCATACTGTCCCCACAGTAAAATCTATTGCTTACCTGACTAGATCCTGAAGCAAGATAATTGCAAACCCAATAGACTTAAGGGTAGAAAGAGAGAGCACCCTGGACAAGTATAGTGCCAGTGACTTGTTGCCTGTACAGTTAAGTCTCACAATTTCCAGGCAGACCCTAAGGAAAAGTGCCCAAAAGTCCTTCCTCCCAAGACACCAGAAGTCAGATGCATGTGGTCAAGAACACAAACTACATTTGCCACAAGGACTTACCTGTCAACTCTTAAAAGATATGCTTATTTACAACCTATGGAGGCATACATATTGATTATAGAGCCACAAAATTACTCGTAAGACTGAAAATAAGATGTCACTTTCAGCCAAGAAATAAAGCCTGAATTCTCATTCAATGTAAGGAAACGAACTGCAAACTCATTCAGAGGCTCTGGCTATTCCCCAGAATTGAAGACTATTTATCTTAGTAAGGTACCAGGACAGGGTCAGTTATTAGAGGAGAACACAAATAACAGATAACACATCAGATAAGGCAACTGGAAATCAGAAGTGGATGAGCTACACCAGCATATATAGAAAAAACATTAAATAGAAGCCTGCATTCCATTTTCTGAATTGACTGAAATAACTTCTGGATTACTGGCACAATAAAACCAATGACTTGTACTTTCTGGAAGGTGATGGAAGAGTTGCAATACTCAAAACAAACAACTCCAGCAAATGTCTAATAACAAAAGACTAATAGTTTACCTAGATCCAAATCTGGAAACACTTTAATGTGCAGTACAGTATTTTATTCACTGACCAAAATTAAGACTGTATTATTAAAATAATAATAAAACACTAGAAGAAACTGGGAGCTGCAATAAGGGACGAGCAGTTGTATAGTGTTGCTAGGAGTATTATGCACAGTTATTCTTTCTCTTTTATCATGGTGACTGTTGGTCATAAATCTAATAGTTTGTCTGAGTTATTGTCTCTTTTGAGTAAAAGTTTAAGGTAGTTTAATATGAAAATACTTGAAATGTAACGGCAAAGAAACTATTATAGCAATAAATATCACTCCACACATACGTATCAGAGCACAAACATTGTAAATTTCATTTAAAGGATTTCCTTTATGTTCTCTGGTAAAGGAAATGCTTGCAAATCAACAAAGTCACACTTGGTATACATGGTGTGTAAACTGTTACACTGCAGTGCATATTAATAGATGCAAAAGAAAAGATGACTGTGAATGAAAGCTACATATTCTACCAAAAGCCAATAAACGCCCTTTTTTTTCCCCACAAAGTTGATATGAATATAAGAAGTTTGTACTTCTTATATTCATATAATACAAACATACATATATACAAACATACTTGCTTGTATTTTGAATACAGAAGTAAGATTTTAAACATGCATGCACATCTAATCCATTACCCATCTTTACAAGCAGGGAGTGTGTATACACTGCCTGGGTACTAGCTGGATTGGACTTCAATTACTAAATAGAAGTATTTCAATATAGTCACCCCACACAACTCTTGTTTAGATAAACTCAGGTCAAGAACGCATTTTGCATTGGAAATACAACTTTGACAGTCAAAGTACTAAGACTTCCCTATTTTCCCATACTCTAATTTATTCCAAGTAACTTTGCTAATTCAGATTCCAAATCTCTCCAAGCTAATGGCAGGTTTCAGAGTGAGTAAGACTTGTTTATCGATCTGTATCACTTGTTACAAGAACTGGCTTGTGTATGGTGAAGGGCAACTGCCAAGGTTCAGATTCTGTTACTGATTCTGGGGACTTCCTCTTGAACCTGGTCAAAATGAATTCCTGTTTTTCTTCAACAATTTTCTAAGCTACAAACCCAAGAAGAGCAGCTTTCATTTTTTAAAACGGTTCAACGAACCCAAATTAACTAATGACCATAAGCTGTTGAGCTTCTTTAATGGAAGCCATTACAGGAGCTACAATGTGACATCGTTTTTCACAAACTATGAAATCAGTACAGTAACCTGGTAGGTATCATTTACATTCTAACAGAAAGTATTTGTAACATTTTAAAACATTTGAACTTTTTCAGAGCAGCAGACAAGCTGAGTATTAAAAGCATCATGTCCTTGCATGTATAAAGATAGAAGTATAGACTGGTGTAGGGAGCAAGAGAAAAAACACTAAGATAGAAATGCGACTGTTAAAACACAAATATAAAAAAACTTTGGCTGTGGTATATCAAATTACTCCTGGTTCTTAACTAACTACAAATAAATTAGACATTAATCCCTCACTTCGGATCTATATCCATTTTGGATGAAATCAGTAGAAGAACTGAGACTATCAGATTTTTTAAGCTGGAGGAAGTGGAGGGAATAACTCAAAAACTCACCATAGTCGTACTCTGGTTTAATTGCCAAAGCTCTTCCTCTTTGGTTTGACTACTAATTCTAGAAGCTAATCACAAAGCAAAGTGAGGAGAAAAGCAAGAGAACAAAGGAACCCTGCAAAGAAACCCTATGCTACTGATTTCTATCTAAACAAGCAATGGTAGCTTTCACTAACTATACACAATTAAGAGAATGACTGATGATGACATAGTGAGCCTCAATGGATCAAATACTGTCATGATCACCAAGAAATCTGGACAGCTTCAGAGAGAAGCAGCAGCAGATGTAGAAAGGCACTGCATAAACACAGAACAGCCCAGGTCGGAAGGGACCCTTGAAAGATCATCTGGTCCAACCTTTCATGGGAAAAATCCAATGAATTAGTAAATTATTAGAACACATACCAATATCTGGATTGAAGATTTCTTCCACAACCAGTTGAAAAAATTCTTTGGAAACACCTCCTTCATCTACCCCTTGCTCTCCTTCAAATTCAACATACAATTGCTTCTTCAAGTCTGCAGGATTTTCCATGGCAATCATCTCTAGCTATTGAGTGAACAGATAGAAGTATTTTATTAGTAAATCTGTTAAGTAGAAGAGTCAGTTGAGTATCAAATAATGAAATAAAGACTAGCCTCCAAACCTTAGAAGAAAGCAAGTATAAATCATATCAATAAAATACCAGAAACCAATTGTAATGCTGAATCACTCTAAGCACATATTAGAATTTGGGATTAACACAGCAAGAAACTTACCACAGATCTGATCTTTTAGCCAATTACATCTGTCAGCCTTCTCCATTTCTATCCTTTGAAGCACTTATTTAAAATAAGCATTGTGTTGCACAAAATTCACAGAAAACAGTATGAAAACAAGATGTATTACTGGGATAATTACATTCCTCCGACAATGAAAAGAGACCGCAGTCTGATCTACATGTTTGACAACTAATGGCTTTGTAAAGGGATTACAAAGATATGTTTTCAAAACCTTCATGTGATAATTTACAGTGGAAGACAGAAAACAAACCTTTGACTAGTACTTGCATCTCACAAACAAAGAGTTGGAGTAAAAAAACCCAGAAGTAAAAGACACGAATATTACAGTCAGATTGATCTCCTTCCCTCCTGACCCTAATGAAGAAGTCTCAGAAACCTCTTGCTCTTATTTCTTCAGTGCCTTCAAACAGATCTACCGCATTGCTTCTTTGAAAGTGAAAATTCAGTTAAGGTCAAAGAGAAGTTCTGACATTTCACAGGAAAGGGCTTCATGTCTATCTAAAGGCCACTACAGGTCTTTCACTTTCTTCCAACAAAAATATATCCTTTCAGCAACTTAAAAAGTTATGCAAGAATATTTTGCAGCTGATAAGAAATATAAAAAACAAACGTATTGGTTAAACCTGTGCAGCATGATTAAACGTACCTATGTGATAAAGAAAACTCAATAGCAGTAAAGTAAGGCACAGATGGATCTGTACTTTCCTCTACAAGACTGTATTAGTGGTGAGCTTTGCCTCCAACCCAGGCTAGCACAAACTGTACTTACCAGCAGGTGTCCTTAACGTGCCAAACCATTTCTTTTTATTTCCCTGCCCTACCTTATCCACACACACATGCCAACACATCCTTTACATCCCAGAATTTTACTGTACAAGTGTAAAGGAAAACAGGAATAGAACAGAGAGGATAAAGGCAGCAATAATGACACCAATAACCCATAAAACGACACCACCAGCAAGATACATTTTCCCCCGGGAATGGCCAAGTCAGCCAGCCATGTTGGAAGCAGCACGACAGAACAGTTGGGTGACAGAGCTAAGCTGGTCAGCAAAACATGTTTGAAGACTTTGAAGGTCCTCACACAAAAGGAGCATGTGGAGAAAGAACTGCGCTAACTGGTACTGAAAACTAATGTCAGGAAGAGAGTCTAAGTCCGTAGCCTAAAAACCTCAATTACAAAAATCACAGAATCACAGAATCTTCTAGGTTGGAAGGGACCTTAAAGATCATCTTGTCCAACCGTCAACCTAACTGACAAAATGGAGGTAAGCCATGAAGACCTCAATAACAAGAGCAAGTCAGATTAACTGATTGATATATATATTAAATTACATGATTATCTGGAAAACTTAGTTATGTACTACCTAAAGCATTTGGTATTCTACTACATTTAATTTGCAATGAACTATTTTTGCCACTAAGGAAATCAAATAACATTTAATCTTTGAAATTCACTGCATTTTATCAACAATACATCTGCAGCAAAACCACGCTGGAATTCCTTCCATTGATATTATCATCACATTTCCTGTGACAGTGTAGTTTTGCATATTGCCTTTCACATAAGTCTTAAAATTATGCATCTTACAGATGTGTTAAAAAAAAATTTGTTCCTGAATAGGACAATGGAGCTTAAGCCATGTTCCATATACAGATCAGACTTTTTAACAACAGAGAAGCAGCATTTATTTTAAGACCGTAAGTACGGTTTTAAGTGGAAGGAATTAAAATAGGAGAACTTCTTGAACATATAACTTGCACTAATAATGCTTTGTTTTTTTTCTCCCCAGTCATGACTTTGTACTACTTACCACCAACAATTTACTATTTTGCAAGTTTTATGAATTTTGATGAGTTCTGAGAAAGCAAGTATTGCCTCTGTGACAGCAATAGCAATCCTTTGTCATAGTGTAAAAGCTTTCTTGTGTTATAGAAATAAACTTACACTAAGGAGAGTGCTCATATTTCTAAAGTGATTAAAACCCTCACTATTTTGAAATGAATTTTTGACTGAGAACTATGGCACAATGAGTGATGCAAAAGAAAACTGGTATTAAAAAAAGGGGAAGGAAACACTTATAGTTGAGCAACACCAGTGGAGCAGATTGGAACGCTGCGCTGATTTCTGCGAGGGAGTCAGATAAAGGATTAGCAAGAAGCCAGTATTTTGAGTCAAAGCCTAATGTTCCTTGAAGCAGATTCTATAACCAGGACAATGTTGTTAAGCTGCTCAACCGAAGGTTGCGGATTTAGCTGCTCCTTTGAACATTCATGTTTTTCAATGCTGATGCTTCGTAAGAAAACTGGAATTTAGTGGAAAATACAGCAGTAGCCACGATAGTAGAGAGAGAGAGAATTTTAGCAGAACTGCAGCAGTGTTTCTGTAGCAAGAAAGTATGAACTTCTATTTTAAACTGTTTGCTTTCTGGGTTTTGGGTGGCGTTTTTTTGTTGTTTGTTTTTTTAAAAAAAAAATCAGAGCTGTCTCTCATCAACGGAGATGCTTCTGGATAAACCCAATCTATGTGTGTGTGAATTCCCAAAGTTTTAGAAGCTAATAGGGTCCCTGTCATGATGGTTTGACTGGCCAAGCAGACAAAGTCATCATTACATTTTCCAGGGACTTCCCAGAAAGCGTGTGTGTAGCATCTCCAAAGAAGCAGCATCAAAAGTTGAGTATCTATGAACTGAAAAGCTGAAAGCTGAGATGCCATTCTAAAGAATATCTGTATTTTGTTGGCTGAAACATGACTTTGTGCCACAGCATTAGAGGTGGTATGATTTACTTACAGAACAATACTGTTCTTTCCTGAAAGATAGGATTCTTCCATTGAATGAGAGAAATATGACAACATTTAAAAGCTTAATGTAACACCAAAGTTTGTTTACCTTCTTAAAATTGATAATAAATGATCTAATCTTTATTCAGTTAAAATAGATCAAAAAAACCCCTCAAGTTCTAGCAATAGAAGATAAAAGTTCTCTTTAAGGCAGTTGCAGGAATGTTTTCCATGCTAGAAGGCAAAACTGACACAAACACAACCAATACAAGCTTGAAAGTACCAGTGATAGGTCATGCCACAAGTCGGTCACTACATTTTCTGCAAAATGGCATGTGAAGTCATATTTAAAGTGACTAAGAAGCATCCTCTCAAGCTGTACTTTATGGTTTGTGCATACATCACCATAGCCAGACATACCCTGCACGCAACCAACGCACACCAGTGCCTAGATTTTTCAACTCAACACACATACACATCGATTTAGTTTACAAGAACCTCAAAGCTCCTGAAGTATTTTGTTGCTAATGTACTGAGAGAATCTGCCTACTGGCTTCAGCTGCCACATATGAGTTTTAGCTCATCAGTGTATTCAGCAGAGTCATTTACAAGCAGAAGAGGCTTGCTGCCTGGCAGCCATCTACATTCAATGTGAAATTTGTCAAAGTGAGTTTTTAATTCGCCAGCAAGTACCAGCCAGGCTCGACTCTGCTGAAGGAGTCCACCACATTTTCATTTGTCAAACCCACATCGTAACTCACACCCTTTAAATTACTGCTACCTGAGAGCAAATCCACATACAATCTGTGTGGAGGGTGGTGGGGTGGAAAAGGAGGGGGAGGAGAGTAAACTCAGGGGAAAGGGATGAAAGAAATAGCTGTTGGGTGATGAAAAGGCAGGAGAGGTGATTTAAGGATAAGCTTCCTTTCATTACTACCACACATCCATGCAACATGACTCAGCAGGAGCACAGCTAACCTCTTAAAAGAAACCTGTTAAAAAAAGCATGTTAACTGCTTTCAAAAACTGCAAACTGAGCTGCCAACTCCCAAATGTAAGGGCTCCTTAATAAAAGTTGGGACTAGCCCTTTACCAACACCTCCCCACTGACTTTTCAGACTAACATACATACAAATAAGTATATAATACAAAGAAAGCATGTTTAAAGTCCATTTCATCAATAAAAAAACATTTCAGGTGCAAGTTTCACACATGCAAAAAAATCGAATAACAACTCAGCAAATAAAATTTTCGCTTAGATGCATTTGTTCCAGGGTGAACTATGATTCTATTAATGAGCAACTTTAAACAAGTTATTGCTTCAAAGGTATTTAAGAGGTACTGCTTCAAATTCTCAATAAAAGAAAAATATCCTGCAGTAATAATAGTAGTAAAAATTCACTTACCAGTGCTCATATTTGTTTTAATGAAGTCCAAAAAGTGAGAAGATGCACATATTGAATTCTAAAAGTTTAAATATTAAGCATTGATAAGAGAATAACAGCTTGGTGGTAGCTTAATTAGCTCAACTAATTAGCAGAGAAAGACCCATGCTGAAATTATGAAGGCTGACTGATGTATTTGCTTGCAGGATAACCATCATCAATAAGGAGAATATGAATAAGACCATCTCCACCTCATTTTAATCAATATTTCTGAAAATACTTTTACCATGAAATTATCAGTTATATATAGACAAAAAAGGCTGCAGTGGCTGTTCTGTAAAGACACAGGCCTAGTGACATGAGTACATAATTACTTACAATTCAAACAGGTCTGTAAGTTTTCAAACCCCAGAAGTAAAAAATGCAATGCAAGAGTAAAAATATCAGTAATCATAATTACTTTGTTGTAATCTAAACATGTTTGGAAACATTTTGTCACTGAACACGTCTAAGAATATGCTTTTACTATTGAAGACTACTGTCTTGGCAAGATATTTCTGACAATTTTCAGGCGAGACACCTCCAAAGTTCAATACTGCACCCAAAACTACAACCATCACAGAGGCAACCTCATACAGCATAGTTTTCACTTAGGTTTGATGCTGTGGGTGTTGCTACAGGAACATACAGGACTCATCTTTAACTTGCAGTTTGAACTCTGACTACAATCAGAGACAGAGCAAGTAATTTTAAGCATTAGCTCTTCCTGGGGTTTGTGTGTGGGTCACATCAAAATGCCTGTAATGCTCATAACCTTTTGATGAATCTTTCTTTCATCAAGAGCCATAAAATTATGGATTTTGCACTGAACTTAAGGCATACTCTGTGGAAAAAAAAAAAAAAAATATTTTTTTTTTTTTTTCCACAGAGGATGCCTTAAGTTCAGGGCAAAATCCATAATTTTATGGCTCTTGATGAAAGAAAGAGCCATAAAATGATGGATTTTGCACTGAACTTAAGGCATCCTCTGTGGAAAAAAAAAAAAAAAATATTCTTTTGCTTATGTTAAGTCTGCTTCCTGATAATATGACTTGGTGCTACCAGTTGAGAGAACCAGTATTTCCCATTCAGCTTCTCCATAACATCTTTTATGTCCTCTCCATCACCGTTTCTAACATTAAGAGGACTTTACAGTCTCTCTGAAGAGACTCTGAACTCTCCAAATGTATTTTTATTGCATTTTGATGTTAAATCGATATGAAACAATGAAAAAAAGAGAGACATAGGCACACTATAGTAAACAGAGTCGTTGTATTGTTTCATTTGCTCCTTATCTTAACTCCTAACACTTCCTCAGGAATATTTCAAATCTCTTCCTTGAGCACTGACATTTCATACCATCAGTTAAAACATACCAAGGTGACTTCTGTAGCCACTACCCATATTTACCAACAGCATTTTCTCCAAGTCTACACCATTTCACAACAGCTACCTGGTTGCATCTGTTTGAAATACCACATACAACTCCCTTCCCCCTGGTAGGATGGTGAGTCTTCATTCATCACATTTTACTGAATATAATCTATTTGCCACTTTTGAGAAATTGAACAATTGTATCTTTTTCCTTTATTTTCTGTCCCAGAATAAACAATTTAAAATTCTTACTCTCCTTGGGGCTTTGACAGAGTCAGATCACCATAATTTAGCATGTTCTGACAGCTTAAATTAACAGCCATAAGAGGATCCATGGCAACTGCCCAGGCATGTACTTGTAGGCTGGTAGGCTGTGCAAGGGCTGCTGCAAGTGCATCACAATTTAAATCAGTATGTTTGAGCTTAATGTGATTTAAATTATCTAAATTTCCAACAGACCGAGAGTGTGCACAGTGATGACACTGTGATACAGCAGCTGCACCAACTTGATGTCACCTATGAGCTTCTAAGCAACATTTTTTTTATCCTCAGGGATTTCAACTTCCTTCCACAACAAGAAATACATATTTCTTATATTTACAGATTTTCCTTCCCCTCATCAGCATGAGGAAGAATATCTGCTTCTTCTCTGCTGGAACTGACATTAAAACAAACATCTCCCCAGAACTAGTTCTTATCCTCTTTCAGTCCATCTCCTCCTAAAGAGATAGTACTATCCCTCCCCTTTTTCCAGTACTTATATATCCCTAAGCTGAACAGAATCAAGGAAATAAACTCTATTACATCAATGTGATGAACCATAACTGGATACAACTATAAGTCCGGTAGGCAGTGAAATTACAGGGAGTATTCTTAAATTAGAAAACTGGTAGACAATAGGATTTAATCTTAAAACGGTAATCTCTCATTTGCCTAACAAAATTGGGTTTATAGACAAAAGTCATTTCTGCATTGCAATTTTATTTTTCCTATTGGTACTGGAGACAAAGGTCTTGCCTACTAAGTCACATCAGCAATTGCCATAAAGCAGCTAGCCCATCTGGAAACTCAGACACACACACACACTCAAGGTGGGAGTTCATTTAAGGCTCTTGCTATTAACCTTCGGTAGCAGTTAAAGTCATCAAATGTAACTAGAGGTTAACAGCTGGGTTGAGGGCATAAAGAGGTACTTTCCCCAGAGTCTCTCCAAATACCTGTCTGGCTCTTCAGCAACAAGCTTTAAAGCTGTGGTTAAATTTAAAATTTTGCAAACATTGTTGTGCTTTAGTAACAGAACATGGAAAAATAAGCTTCTGAAGAACAACAGCTTTAAGCAAAAAATAAAGGGAGGAAGAGTCCTAAAATTAAAGGACATATTTATGAAAAAATTTTACTGTGAAATATTCTGTATAGTTCGTATCTTGTATAATTCCCATCTTCCAAAGATGTGTGAACAAATGTCTTTAAGTTTTACTGCAAGAAGCCAGCATGTTCAGAAACAGGCTGCTCTCACAGTTCTCAGGTCTTACTTCTCCTTTCCCAGCCATATCAGTACTTGCAGCAAATTGCAACAACACTTAGAGAAGCGAGAAGTTCTACTTATCATTTAGTCACTCCACATGCATTGTATCTAGGAGTTCAGAAGTCCACAAGAAAAGTAGACAAAGGAAAGGCTTTAATTCTAACTTCCACCTGAATAACCCTACCATCAGATGATCCAAGAGAGTCTAGAGGACAAAGTACTGAAACAGAAGTTGGTCACTCACCATTAAGAGCTGTAACAGCATAGAATCTACTAATGGAGAATCAGAACTATTTGACACTTTAAAACATCTAAGTCTGCAACCATTCTGAGTAGAAGTGATTCCATGGAACACACAAATCTTCAGCAGGATGCTTAGAATTCAAACAATACCGTAAAGCCATTTGAGTTTCTTCTAGAGGAAATCTAGTACATCAAACACTGCACTCGCACACAGTCCTTTTCAGTTAGTCAAAGCCCACTAGTTTGCACTAGACAAACCAAAAAAACTAAAGTTCCACGTTGCTGCATGACTTACCCGGACGAGCGCATCATCTATGATGTGATCACGTCTCACTTTAAGTCGCAAATACGGGTTGAGCTGTTGTCCTTGAACTAAGCTGTAGAGCACAGTGATGCGTCTTTCACTGTACATCCGGATTCTATTGTCATAATACAATCCCAGGTTCTTGGTAACAGCATTCAATATGAAGGGACAGGTCATAAAAGAGAATTTATTTTCTGTTTCTACTTTGAAGAAAGTGTAGTCTTTGTCCATTTCTAGAACATCATTCAGTGGTTCATTAATAAATTCTTCAAAAGGGATAAGTGGTTTTCTGCAGTCTATAGTTTTAACACCAAGTTCAGTTTCCAGTGGGTCCACTCGAGGACCTTTTTTATTTCTTCTTTCCTCACCCAACAGCTCTTGAAGAGTTAGTTCACTTGATTCTGGGATGGGTTCTTCATCTTCCTCTTCGTTATGATCTGTATCCACATCCCCTCCTACTACATTTGCATAGTAAACCATTTTCAAGCACTTTGAAGCAGCAACAACAGCATCATCGTCATTCACTAGGTTACGACTATTGAACTCATTGCTTATGACTTTGTAAGTAATAAGCTGCTGAAATGTTTCCATCATTCTCCGAATTTGGTCTGCTCTATACTTAGACCACAATCTGACCAGTTTTGCTTGAGCTGCAAGGGGTAGTTTGCTCATTGCTTTGCAAAACAACGGTAGAGCCATTTCCAGATATTCTGGGCTATGAAGATTGCCATTCTCCATAACGATAATAAACAAATTCAGATAGTTAGGATCCCGAGAGTACACATTATGATAAGTCAAGTCACATTCCACATTAGGTGACAAGTACACAAGTGCATTTAAAAAGGCAGTTTCTATTTTTTCATTAGAAAGTAATCTATCATAGACCCGTCTGACTGCTTCAATATCTACAGACACTTCATCCGGGCCTAGTTTTTGGAGGTTATTATCTCCCTGTGTGTTATCACCTATTCTTGATGACGAAGATGACGATGCGCCTGAATCTTCTTCCATAGCAGCAGCCGAACAGGCAGCTTTTTCCTTCTCATCTTCATCTTTATCTTCATCCTTTCCTTGAAGAGATTTGAGCTCCTCCTTGGTGTGCTGCTTGGCTTTTCGGAAACTCTGTACCAATGCTTCAGCACTAGAAAATACTCTCCCAATCACCCGGATTAAAGGGGAATAATCCTCTTTCTCTCGACATAGTTCAAGAATTTCATATATCTTGTCTTCTGTTAGAAAAGTCACATCTATAAAAAGATAAAAATACGCATTTTACTAAGATAAAAACTAAAAAGATAAAACACTTCTAATTTTTTCTACTCAAGAAATTTGTGTATTACATCGTCATGAAAACTTTGGAAGAAACAGTGTCAGTGATGGATAAACTTAAGACAGACACTTTATAATTTCAGTAACATGATGAATTGTGGTTTCATTCGCTATGATTTAGTAAAACATTTTATTCATGGATGTCAATCAGAGAACATGCTCAATGGTAAAACTGTTGCAGACAATTAACTGCATTTGGTAGTGTTTAACAGTATTATATAAACAAGTGCAAATAAATCAATCAGTAAATTGTGTAAACTTTAAAAGACTTCACTAGTCAGACTGTGTGACAATATTGTCTTCTGGTAAATCTGCACAGTTAATGCATAAGTCATTAAATTACACACAAACTCCACTGTATCAACCTCTGTTTTCAAAACATAGCACACGCTGATGGACTTCACACATTCTTTCCCCCTTAAAAACAGATCTCAAAGAAAAGATTCAATAATTTTGTTTGTTGTATATTAACTGGAATATAAGATTTCTTATTTCTATTTTTAATGCTTTCTGCAACTGTTTTTATATTCAATTGATGCCTGAAAATCATCCCCAAACTCCCACAATACAGGCTCTGAAATTTATGCTGCCTTTTAAATCAAACACACGGTTGGGCATGAGTGTTATTTCTTTGTACATTAAGTACATTAGGCCTCACTGAGATAAACGAATATACTCATCATCTTGCTATTCAGATGAAAAAGCTGGTTTACACACAGGATCTGCACGGGTTTCAAATACCTGTGTTTCCCCTTCCCTCCAAATCCCTGATATGAAACAAGAAATTTTGCGATTGTCCTTGTTTCAGCTGGGATAGAGTTAATTTTCTTTCTAGTAGATGCTGTGTTTTGGATTTAGTATGAGAATAGTGTTGATAACACATATTGTTTTAGTTGTTGCTAAATAATGATTACATTAAATCAAGGAGTTTTTGGGCATCCCATAAAAGCCAAAAGGGAGCATAGACAGGACAACCTGGTCAAAGGAAGATTCCATATCACATCCGCCATGCTCCGTATATAAATGGAGTTGGCCAGGGGGCAGGAATTGGTGATCACTGCTCAGCAACAGGCTAGGCATTGGTCAGCAGGTGGTGAGCACTTGCATTGTGCATCACGTGTTATGTATATTTTTCTATAATTATTACTTTCTGTTCCTTCATTGTCGTATTAAACTGTTTTTATCTCAACCCATGAATTTTACTTTTTTCTCCTGATTCTCTCCCCTATCCCAATGAGGGGAGGGGGGAAGCGAGCAAAGGGCTGCATGATGTGTGGCTGCCTGCTGGGTTAAACCTTAACAGCAGTTCTTTTGTTACTTAAAACCTTCCTTACTCTTTAGAAAAGAGCAGCAGAAAACATTACTATTTATATCGTTATATGCTGCTTCTCAAACAGAACCCACAGGTGCTTTCACATCAGGTGATGATTTAGAGTAGGATCACCACACAATCAAACCCTGAAAAGATGTCCTAGTTTAAGCAGATTCTTCTGAAGTGACACAATCTAGAACTAAAACTGAAACTGTTTAATTGCATCTTTAGAGATCTAGTACAACACGCACACAGAGCGCTGTATTCACCAACTGTGCTAGAACTAGCTCTGATGAAAGAAGGAAGAGTATAATTTTAATAAAGACAGTTATATGTTAAAGTATTTTGAAATGTGATTGCCTACACTAACATTCATTCCAAGCAGTCATTACATTAAAAATACAAACAAAATGATGCAAAGACAGACAACCTATTGATTTTCGCAGAGGCCCCAAGCCATTCTTAGAGCACATACAACACAGAAAATATTAAGCTTATGTCATGCTACTGAGATTGACTTCCAACCAATATGAAGGCAGTGAAAAAACTTCAAAACTAAAAACTGTTCTGTTAAAAAACCAACATAATTGAAAATATTATGAAAGGATTCAAGCTTAGTGCAACATTTCCTATTTTTATCTGCTGCATTGCATGCTCAAGAAGCAAACTTGCCTAAATTTAACTGCTGATAAAGATGCTGTTCCATGCCATAGCTCCTCAAAATGAGGACCATAGACTCAAGTTCACTGATGCTGGATTGTAAAGGCTATTCATACCATAAAAATTATCAGCACAAGTTGACAATTTAACAACATAACACATTTCAGATTTCCTTACAACAGGAACTCCCCAGTTGTTCTTTTAAAGTTAATAGTATTTAAGGAACTATCCGTGTGCTATTTCCAGTTAAAATATTTAGTATAAGCATCAGCAGTTTCCTAAAAGTTTTAAGGCATAACCTGTGACCACCCTTTAACATAATTGCCATAAGAGTCTGGCCCATTTTTGTGACAGCAGTGAGAACAGCTAGAGAAAACCAAACGTTAAGTGAAGCTTTCTAACTCAAGTCAATTTTAGCTGACTTGTGTCTGAACCCGGGAGCTTTTACATGCCTTGTCCTCTCACCCTTCCTGCTGCAACTAAGTGACACAGTGAAGTAAACCATCTCCTCTCAGATCGTTTTTTCACTAATACTCTAAATACTCCACAACAAATCTGCACATCTGCACAAAGTAAAGCTTTAGCACTGGCTCTTGACTGCAAAAAAGGCTGTATGTAATCTATATATTGCCAATGACACACTTCTTAATAAACAAATTCATTAATTATCTTTTCATTATCTCTTATGGAAGCTTTGGTACGATTGTGTGCTCACTGCCTGTCCACTGACCTTCTCTGTTACCAATTTAATGTTTTGGTGATCAAAATTGAAAACAGCTTCCCAGGTAATGATAACAGTGATTTTGAAAAGGCGCTCTCTATGTAACTATGTTTGTAAGCCATGCTTTTCATATATTTGCAATTCCTCTATTTCCTTTCTTTTTAGACTGCTATCTAAGATATTACTGAGATGCTGACAATGGCCTCCAGATATATTTTTCCCCAAAAGGTTTTAAGGCTTAGCACTACAGAAAAGAAGTTTTAATAATTCTTTCTAAAGAGCATTTATTTCAATTTATTTAGAATTTACAATCCAATGCAAGCTGCACATCCTTTTCCTTGGCTTTCTTAAACTTAACTGCAGTCTTCCCAGTAATAACTGTCACTGGAGATGGACAAGAAAAAAAAAATTCAGAGCGCTAGTTTCCTTAGACATCACCCAATTCCAAAAGGTAACTAAGAGTCTCAAATGGACTTTAAGAATGCATTCGTGCTCTCTGTCCATACAACTACAAGACAGGTCAGTATTTGTGATGCTGCAACAGATGAAGTCTGAGTCATTGCTTTAGACAGCAGCACACTGTCTCTGAAGATGAGGAGATTCTTAGGTATCTGTCTTGGGGAGACAGGATGGTAGGGTCAGGGAGAAGGAAGAAAATCTTATATGTGCACATCTCCGTTAAAAATACACAAAACTTGTAAGACAGATCACAAAACACACCTGATGTGCCTCTAGCCTGCCTAACAACACATGGCTGCCCTTTCCCCTCCCTACTGTTTGCCTCTTTGTTTACTCAGATCATAAATAATTTGGGGACAAATTTATCCTTGCATTAGATAAAGAAAAAACTGATGCAGGAATTGAGCGGAGCACCATAGGTCCCTTACAACACAGTGCTGTATTTTATTGCTGATTTTGCAGGCCTTTTTAATTCTTTGCTGTAAACAGTTTGACCTTCTTTAGCTAAAAGGAGCAAACCTGAACTTCTGTGTTTATACCACTTACTGCAATGATACTTAAAAAAGGTCTGCTCAAAGGTTAATGGCTTTGATTTCATATAGCTTGTGATTTCTGTTTGCAGCATGGGCTTTGATGACAAAGTTATTCTTGTAGTATGTAGTTACTATTCTAGAGAGTTTGCAAAGCTAAATAGAAGTCAGAAAAGACATACAGAACTGTATTTCATTACTCTGCTTGAACTTTTTCTAGCTTAGCAGATCTACTGCCTATCATCCGCTGTATCATTCTTGTTCATCTGTTAAGTTTCTTAACACAGAAACTGGAATTAGTTAAAGGATAACTTTTATAAATCATTAACTACAGAAGAGTTATGAAACTAGCAAAACTAACGCAGTCTCACAACAACACTTTAAAACTCCATATTTGCAAACCCAGTAATCTCAGAAAACAACAAATCCACATGGATTTTAACAGAGATGTGGTAAAGATCCAGATTTGGAATCCGTATTCAGCATTAATCCAGCCATTTTTTCAGAATCCAAAGTAACATATTTGATTTTCCAATATTGCATTTTACTTAAGAAGTCAGCAGAACACTACCACAGTCAGCAGAACACCACCACAGAGAATTACACAGGCTTACACTTGTGCATATTAAATGCGTTCTATTTTAGGAAAATTCTAAAACAACATCTTACCTTTAAAGTCATCTCTTGGGCCTTGCATTTCCTTCTTATTCATTTTTCTGTCAGTGCAGGAATTGTTATGGGCACCTTTGGAATTGTTTTCTAGGTAAGCTGAGCTCGTTCCTTTCTTGGAGGGATGAGGATCACAGAGTTTTGCATTAATCTTATAAAGCTCGAGGGCCTTAATGGCTGCTGCATTGTTATCCATACGGAGAAAAGTTGGACAGGAAGCACAAAATTCATTCGTGCAGGCTTCATTTCCACAGCCCTCAGTTAACTGGTGGTAGTAGCGCTCTATTAGATGCTTTGCAGCTGCTCGCTTCCTGTAGCAAACATTCAAACAGTAAGTACAAGGATTAGTCGAGCTTTCACATACAAAGCTCATTCAAAAGCATCAGCAAGGCAGAGATTAGTCAGGCACTGAAACACAAGATTTCTGTATCAGGGCGAACACATCAGGAGACTTTTCAAATGCAGGATTCTCATCTTGACAAATATATTTAAACACACAATTTAATCTGTGGGTCCTATGTAAGTGAAAGGTAAATCCTGTTTTTGCACAGTTTTCAGCATCGCATTCTACTGTTACAGTGGACACAATCTTGTTCAGTTCTGAACAATCTCATTTGTCACTGAAAAAGAGAGCAATCTAGATGCAAAGCAAGGCTGCAAGTGAAACAGAACTGGATCTCATACAGGTGATTGAGTCTGACGTATAGTACTGAGGTATGGCTGCCACTGACAGAGGGAAAAGGCATGAAATACAAATGATTCAGGCATTTATTTAGTAATACTATCAATACTACACCAATAGCATATAAACCCCTTAAAAATATAAACCGTTTTTCAACAAGATTTCAGATGACTAAGTTATCTGATATTTAGTCTGTTTAAATCTGTAGGAAAAAATACTCCTTTCTTAAACTGATGACAAAACCATGACTAAAGAGCTCAGGGCTAAACATCTCTCTCCTCAGCTTAATAAGGTACACAGTTCTTTAAAAAAAAAAAGTATTTGCTAAATCCTCCCCTTTCTCCAACAATTATACACAGCAAGTATGTATTTTGAAAAATTACAACGGTATCGCTATTCAAGTCAATGCATTCAGTACTATATATATCCACAGACTTTTACAGAAACATGCAAATGGTAAAGAAATCGCCAGAAAGCTGCATGTAATTGGGACGGAAGAAGCTGCATGCAGCACCAAGAGCACCACATTTCACTACATTTTGGAAAGAAAGCCCCAAACTTTCCCTTCATTTAAGAAAACAAATTATTAATGAAAAATACCAACTATGAAACGTTTCAAACGTTTTGATTAGGTGTAACATGCAGGTTTCTTTTACCTAACTTTAGTGAGCCAGTACTATAAAGGTTAGAACATGGGAAGCAAGTTTTTCATCAGAAATTATGATATTAACTTAAAGTTGCCTTTTCAGATGTTGATGCGCTCACAGGTTCTGCGTAGAACAAGTATTCAAGAAGTGAAGTGCTAGACCTGCTGGTAACACTCAGCACTTGCTGCACCCAGCTTTTAATACTGGTTGGTTAAGCATCAGAGTTTCAATGCAGCTGCTTCAGAAGGGAAAATATCCTCAAATTCTGAAAGTAACTATTGAGGTGTGTATTATTCAGCAATAACATCTTTGCTCCTCGCCTTTCACCTTTCAAGATCTCATGAATCTGGAGAACAAAAACCATTTCTTACAAAAAAAAAACCCATTACTGCCATTACCTCAATGTCCAGCTGACCTTCCAAATGTCCCAGTGAGTTCCAAGACAAAAAAAAAAAAAACAAATTGAAGAGAAAGATTTCCCTGGCATCTTGAGATGGAAGTGAAAAACCATAAAGAACCCACCCCAAAAAAACAAAACAGCCCCAGTAATACCATCAAAGCCACTACTGCATAAACAGGGAATAGCCGTATTCTGATCCAAGGAAAGAGTTCTAGTCTCTCCAATTTTTGTATGTGGACTTAGGAAAGTTGGTCTCTCCGCATGTACATATAAAATATAAGGGTTTTTTGATCTTGTCTTTCATACTTCAGCTTTTAGAATAGAGGCTTTAAAAAAAACCAGTTTTTAATAGTTTAGATCAGTACATGATTTCAGACACTTATTTCTGAATGCCAAGATTTCATGCTTTTATCATTCTAGACTTTCAATCATTCCAGACCTTCAGATTTGGAGTGCAAAATATCACCGTTTGTAAGCAGATAAGTATATCATATGAAAGCCTTTCTTTGTTAATATTGAATTTTTACACCTGAGCTATGGCCATCTGTCTCGCCAACGCACTCCTTATTTACTCCTCTTGCAATCTCTCCTATGTGTTACCTTGATGCCTTCCTGAAAGCTCTTTCCAACTCAAGTTGAAACTTCCTGTTCTTTTAATTCTCCTCCCTCTCTCACTGATCATGTTTTCCACAGTGCATACAAAGAGGCAGTTATTTCATATACACATTCTTATTTTAACTTTATCCTTCCTCATTGCATTTTCCTTCCATCTTATTACTCCATTGCAGTCTACACATAGATCACTTTTTTTTGGGCTGTAATTCTGGTGTTTTCTGACCTATGTAATACACCTATGATTATATATATTTTGGTTTATATATATTATTTCTCGCAGCTGTTCTAAGTGTATATATATGGATATATATATTTGGGGGTGTGTGTGTATTTATTTATTTACCTAAAGTAGCTGGAGTTGTTATTCAGATTGTTATATTGTGAAAAGCCAACCAATTCACTAAGAAGAGAGAACTTACTTTTCAAACTGGAGAAATTGTTAGTCTTAAAGAAGACTCTATACCTTTCTAGGTTATGTAACATCTACCTTCAATGAAGTTATTTCAGTGTATAAATACTGATATATTAACAACACTTTTTATCATCTTAAATAACAGTCTACTTTAATCAGGTCATACATTAAATGCCAGGAGACAAAGCTTGTCTCTAACAGTTAACTTCGGAAGGACTCAAGGTTTTCCTTCCAATTCTTAGCTACCAATTACTTCTCAAACTGTGCCATGCCTACAATATTCCTGTTTGTACAAACATTTTCATTTGACTCATGGCTGCAGACTCACTGACTCAGGTTCTGTGAAATGGAAGGTCTGACTGAAAGTTAGATATTTTTTATTTTTAATCAACTATGGAAGGAAACAATACAATGTACAAGAGTACTAGAACTTCCATCCCCACCTCTCCCTAGCAGCTATTCTGCAGAATTTTGACATCACCTCAGATAAATTATTAAAGTAAATAAAAAAAAAAAAAAAAAGGTGGAGACTTAAGGTGAGGATACAGACCTAAGAAAGTAGAACAGAATTTACCAAGCCTTCCCCCCAATAACTACCCTTACTGAGATCCATACATGAAAGCTCTTACAGAGAATGCAGTTCCAAGTAAGCCAACGTCTGATTTTGTGGAACAGTAAGATATTCCATACCACATTCCCACTGGGGTAGTTGAGGGATTATTGTCACTTTCTAGTGCCAACAGCCCACATCCCTGTATTATTCAGAAAAAAAAAAAAAAAAAGTAGCATACCTTCTCCATTCTCCAAAGGTGAAAACTTGATCCCTTTGTACATTCCTCTGCTCATTGAGTATGTAGAAAACTAAAACTGGTTCTTCAAGTGAGGTAACACAAACCCCCTCTCTATTCTTAGCTCAGGCTATACAGCGAGGACTGCAGCTCCCTTCGAGTTCCTATACAGGGATCTAGTTAAGAGTAACTGGTCCCTTATAAACACAATGATTAGTTTACAGTACATCAGCACAGAGACCTTCTAGTGCATCTGAGGCTGCAGTGACTGACTTGCATATATTGTTTGCAAAGACACACACTTTTGTTGCACATCCCGGTAGGAAACTGCACTGGTGTGGGTGCAGTTGTAAACATTTCACAGATGTATCACAGGCATATCCTTAAGCTTCAAGGGTAACTTCCCACACAGGGGACCTTGTATAACCTCCTCAAGCAAGACCACTGCTTCAGTGAGGGGGAGAGGCACCTAAAATAGGCATCATCTTCCTTCGCCAATGTCCAGTAGTTTCACAAGCACATTCTTCCATTTATTAATACTAGAATCATAGAATGATTTGGGTTGGAAGGGACCTTGAAGATTGAGTTCCAACCCCCCTGCCATGGGCAGGGACACCTCCCACCAGACCAAGTTGCTCAAAGCCTCATCCAGCCTGGTCTTGAACACCTCCAGGGATGGGGCATCCACAGCTTCTCTGGGCAACCTGTTCCAGTGCCTCACCACCCTCACAGGAAAGAATTTCTTCCTAATATCTAGCCTAAACCTCCCTTCTTTCAGTTTAAAAATGTTACCCCTTGTCCTGTCACTACACTCACTGATAAAGAGTTCCTCCCCATCTCTCCTGCAGGCCCCCTTTAGGTATTGGAAGGCCACTATAAGGGCTCCCTGAAGCCTTCTCCAGGCTGAACAACCCCAACTCTCTCAGTCTGTCTTCGTAGGAGAGGTGCTCCAGCCCTCAGATCATCTTCGTAGCCCTATTCACTATATTCACTGACTGACTTTTGTAGAACTTGAAGAAAAAAGAATGCTTTTTGACTTTTTAATTGTTCTTTAACTAATAAAAAGCCAGATAAAAAGCACTTTGCATTTGTAACTGAAATGCCCCCCAGACTGTGGAATACCACTAGAAACGGACACCAATGAGCCTCTACCTTTCTAGATACTTGACAATGGTGCAGTGGGCTGCATTTTGGGTTCATAAGTAAATTTTTAATGTCTAAATCACATATAAAACAAGGAGTTGAACGCACTGGTTCAAAATTCCTGTGCAACAGTATCTAATTTGCATTTCCCAAATATCTTAAACTAAATACAGAGAAATGCTACATAAAGGAAACTTTTGCAATAGAGTAAATCAGATGTTTAAACATTTAAGGAATTTTAGAACAACCTGAAGCGTATAATTCCTCAGAGCAATACATTTTCATTCAAGTGCCAAAACTTGCCTGAAGTTATAAATATCTGCATAAATGCATAATTTTTGCAGCATTTAGAAATATGAATGAAGACTTCATACAAATCTGGAAATATCAGTATGAAATGACATATTTCTGAACAATTTCTGCTTGGGACACAACAACGTACATGTATTTCTACACAGAAGTCTCACATTGCTCTAAGAGGGCCAATTTTAGTAAATGGAAATTTACAATGGCTTGTTTTAACAAAACTATTAGGAATCGAAAAGTGCCAAAATGTTCATAAGCTGTTTGCTTAACACAAAAAAAAAACCAACAAAAGTATTAATGTGCATGGAAATGAGAGGAAAATTTACGTTTGTCTTTTGGATAGGAAAAAACCAGGGACAAGTTTGTTTTTAATACTAATAACAAACCAACTTTCAGCATATGCCTTAACAGACAGAAGCAAAAAGAGACTTACACACCTGCAACAATTATACTACACTGTGGAAATAAGATGACCTGCAGATCAAACACTGTTTTAAAAAACTGTGGGTTATAGATGGACATCTTTAAGTTAAATATTGCTTTCTGAGAGTTTCAGTTTCAAACCTTGCATGTTGGTTTCCTGCGACTGTTTAGCTAAGAGCAAGAACAGCAGTGCTGGAGAAGACAAGCTTCCAGTAAAAGCACTGCCCGCACAGACCCTTTTGAAGTGGTCTGCACACCCAACTGCCAGAAGCTCCATGCGGAGCTGGAGCTCAGCCCTCTGTTCCAGCACTGTTGTAACACCTTTAGCCTGCCTTGGTCACTGGTACCCCAGCAAACATGCATCTGCAGATGTACACACGCATGGAGCTCGCGTTCTCCAACCTCGTTCTTTCCAGCGTGGTGCGCAGAGCTGGAGCCCAGCTCTCTGTTCCAGCACTGTTGTAACACCTTTAGCCTGCCTTGGCCACTGGTACCCCAGCAAACGTGCATCTGCAAATGTACACACGCATGGAGTTCATGTTCTCCAACCTCGTTCTTTCCAGCGTGGTGGGCCCCTATAGCTAGGGTACAGGCTGTGAGATCCCTTGGACCACACTGGCTTCACCCAAGGGACCTCCTCCTCCCCTCCCCACCAAGTATTCTAGATCCACTGTGCCTCCAGCATGGCACTTCCTCAGGAAGGGTGAACCTCAGAACAGAAGAGTTGTCCTGGCTTTAATGGAGAAATGCAGAAAGATAGTTAGAGAGAGAGGGTCAAGAACATGATCAGCACGTATCTCTTAATCTTGTCTCCCAGACAAATTACCTTGCTACAGTCCTATTAGAAAAATGCCCTTCATTACTGCCCTTTCCTCTCTAGGTTATTAGCTCCAGGACTCTACAGAGAGAATGTCATTCCACAGACCAACTGTTTTCATGCCCTGGTTCCTGTCTGTCTTTCTTAAGGCGACATGCAGTGCCCTGTCACCTATGTGATCTCTCCAACATCCAATTAGCCAAAAAATTGAGAGATGAATAATGCATCAGTTATACCCTGACTTTTCAACCCAAACAATTTCAGGAAAAATCCCCAATTTCAACACCCCACCCCCAATATTATAGGCCTGAAGCCATTAAATAACTGATTATCGGGCAACGGTTATTAGGCAATTATTGAAAGCAATCAACAGATGTAAATGGTAATGACCGTAGGCATACTTGACTGTGTTTTAAATACTATGCTCACATTTACAGCATTAGTACCTTTTGCAAAGACAGGGGAGAAATATAGCCTTTATGAAAAAAGCCCATAAATTTATTTTACTACAAAGTACGTTGAATTACTGCTGGAATGAACTTATTACTAAGTTTAGGACTGACTGTAAACTTACATGCAGGAATCCTTCAGTCTGCCTTTTATATTCAGGACAAGACAAACAAAGAACATTTTATAAAATATTAAGCAAAATACATATTCTTGAGTATCTTCCACATTGTTTTCCCTCTGTTAAAGAAGTCCAGGCACTTAAACAAGCACAATTAAAATTCACATTGTTCTCTACTGAACAAGCTTACATTTGTCAAGTATAAAATTTATAGACTGTATTCTAATCAGCAGCCCAACAAAAGAAAGGAGATTAACACTGCAGTGAGCTATCAAAAGATATAGGCAGTAACCTGGAGACACCGATTCCGATAATCTACTTCTGGACCACTGGTGTGTTACAGTAGAAAGCATGACAGAAGAAACACACTGTTTCAGATAAAAGTACTGATATAAGGAGAGGACTGACCATTGCAACACAGAAGACAGACCTGCAGAGAAGATACCTAGACGATGATCAACCTTCTACTCCTCCTTGTGTAACTTCAAGAAAAGAGGCTGAGTACAGGAAAGGGACAACCACACAGCTCTATTTTCAAGTTACCAGAACACTTTTTTAAAATTAGGTTTTCATGGTAGCATTCTTTTCCTATACCTTCATTCTGCATGACACTGTTCTAGAAGGGTGACCATGATCATGCAGAAACTAAGCGCAAATCACATGGATCATAAGACAAACACCTGAGTCTCCAGTTTAAGAACAGCCTAGCATACGTGGATTAAACAGATCCAGGGAGAAATATCTCCTCTTTAAGCTTTCTTTTTGTTTATTTTTAACTGGTAAATTTACAGCAACCTCCAAGCTCCATGGGAACCAAGGTCTATAATACATTTGCTCCACTTATATCTTCTAGTGCAAAATCTGGAATTCCTTTTCTTCCAAATCATTATAAAATCCAGTCAATTTACCTCATCTTTACTCTTGGAAACAAAGGTAAAACAGACACTTAATTGTAACAAGTAGTTGCTAAATTTAAAATAGTAGTAATTCTTGAGTAGAGTCAAAGCAGTCTTATTAACTGATGAAGATTCCTCAAGGGAATCACTGCCTGACTAAATAATGCATTCCAAGAGGCTCCAAGAAATTTTTAAATTCATCTTAGACAGATCACAGAATAAGACAGCACAAGGCTGCAGGTGCACAAAGATACTTTTTACATATTTTTCCTTCTGAGAATGGCACTAAATCAAGCACCAAATGCTACAAAAATTCCTATATGTGGCAAGGTTTGACAGAGGCCATGATCAGCATGTCCCACAGTTATGTTACGCTACTCAGCTATGAAGAAAGTAATTTAAAGCATTTGATGTTTAGAAAGCACTAGGATGGCATTTGAAAGTATGTATCAAGAAACACTAATACTTACACTATTACTGGATATATTTGCAATGGTTGTAATTAGTTTTTCTGGCATGTTTTGAGGCTGCTGCAGAATTTTTATTTCGCAATTCTTTTCAAGTGAAACAAACCAAATATCAAATCTACTCCAATGTGAGATGACTATACATCAACTATAACTGTAACAACCCTTTAAATGGGTGGTGGGGGTGGGGTGGGTGGGTGTTGACTTTAAAAAGAGAAAGAGAAGCTTCAAAATTGAACAGCATTCCATCCTTAAAAAGAGATGAATGCACAGAAAGCCGTCATATCAAAATACCCAAACCTTTGCCTTGATATGACAACATACAATACACAGAGTCAAAATACACAAACTGGTAAGAGATTATAAGAATACAACTACTGTTAATGTACACAATTAAAAATTATGTAATTTAGTGAAAAAGAGGTTTTTAGGAAAATTATACTAATTGAAGCTGAAAACTAATGCAGACCCGTGACAGGAGCAGATAGGAGAAGATGTTGACCTTAAAAATTCAAAGACTTGAATGAATGCTAAAGAGAAGAGACTCCTAACTCTGAGCTAGAACTGAGATGTTCATCACAGAGTCAGAATCTGAAAAGCCCGGAATAAGCAAGACTTATCCATGGAAGAATTTGCTGCATAAGAGTCTGAACGAGCCACTAATCTTTTTATTTATTTTAATTCACACATGTGAAACATATGTGACTATCCTCTTGGTATACAGCTTTGCAAAGCAAACCACAGTAACAAATAAAGCAATTATATCAGCCAAAGCAAAACTAACTTAACCATTCATTGCACAAATAACAAAACACTTGTGTAATTATCAGTGTTTTCTAATGAATAATAGGCATGTAAATAACATAGTAACTATTTTAGCTACACACTAGACATGCCAGTCACACTTATTACTCAGCTTGACATTCCACCTTATGGGGCAAGAGCAACTATGCAGGAGGATTGCAGAAATTCTCTCTTAATAGGTAATGTACACATCTCATTGTGATACAGTTTTTAAAAATTTAGTTTTGCAATTACACCATGCATTAATAACATATAAATACTACTGAAATACATGAATCCCTACAGCTTGACTGGTTTACATCTATTTTAGACAGCTGAAATCTACATAGTCAGGGCAACTCTGACCATCCACCTGCACCAAAAAAACCCCTAAGAAGTTCAGCTTCCACACAGGAAAGCTTGCTAGTGCAGATTATTTTTTCACGTTAGTTTTAAGGAGAACAAAACACAGAAAAAAATTGAAACTGCTAGAACGAAAAATAGTCGTACTGCCTTTTTTTTCCTGATTTATCATAGGTCCTTATAAAGTCTTTGTTTCACACCAATTAAGATCCTTGTTTCTGACATCTTTTCTTGCAATGTGTAAAAAGCTGACAAGAAACAAGAGAACACAACTTGCTGCAGGAACAATAAACCATAATGCAGCAGGGGCTGCTACTGGAGCAGAAGATACCACGGCAGGGTTTTTGCCCTGCAACCTCTGTCTCTAATGCATGTCCATGTGGTGACAGCCAGTCATCTTTCACATCTGGATTGCTGCAACCTGTACTCCTAAGCAAGCACTGAGATGGCACTTCTGTAACAGATGGCATGAGACAACCAAAAGCAAATTTGCTGTCCCAGGAGAAACGCTCCTCCTAGTGCAAGAAAAGACTTCACTGCAGTGAATTGCTAAAAACACATAGGAAAAGTGTTCCTTGCTTCCTTCTCATTACTTTTAAGGTTAGGTATGCAGTCCAACGTGGAAGGGCTCCCCTCAGTTTTGCTCCTCCCCAAGTTGGGCAGCTACAGAGAGAAAAGTCCTTGAGCAATTCACACCATGCCCCTAGCCTGCAAAACACCCTGAAACTGGCATACAGCCCACAGTGCGTAAAATGCTAGACCACTTGGGGGAAGGGTGTGGAGGAGACAGCTTAAGGTCAGAGAAGCTTGTAGCAGAAGGGAAATGAACCCAGGTCTTTAGAAGCCTCGGACAGCACCCCAACCACTGGGCTATGCTCCCTCTATTATTTTGGAACTGTGCCGTGAGCCAGAAAAGCAGTTTGTGGTTTTGCTATTTTAGCTCTATGACAAGACAGTTTGAATAGCTAGAAAAGAATTTTGTTTCCTAACAGAAGAATAATGTCTCAAATAGTACCATTTTTTTAAAAAAAAGAAAAAAGTTTTTATTCCTGCAACGCTTCTGGATTTGAAATAGAAATGAACATTTCAGCCTATCACAATCTTGCTTCTAGCTAATCTTGGCTTCTAGGCTAATGAAGACAGACCAAAACAAAGTTCAGAACTGTGAGCAAAATACTGCCTGAATACTGTTTAGTGAAAGAAAGCTAGTTTTCGGCTTCTAGAAGTAACTTGTACATAAATTTGCCAAATTAAGTCACACTTTTTTTTTCTTCATAGTTCAGCAATCCATTTGCCAAACCAGTTATTAGCAGGTATTGTGCCTTAGTACTGAAGTGTCTTCAAACCCATGCAAGAAGTTAGTGAACAGCAGGTACAAATTACACCCATACTGTCAAGTCTGAATATAGGCCTGAAGATTTCTGACACTGTATTATGCTACCATCTACTGGTTTACATTAAGCTAAACCTCTGAACTTTGCCTTCAACCCATCCACCCTCCAACAAAATAAAAATTAAAAAAAACCAAACAAGAATCATCACAGTTTCTACAGGAGCTTGAAATTATTTATCTGTAACAAGTTACTAACTTGAAATTTTCTAAGGTGATTCTGCAATTTTACTCAGCTTTTGTCTTCTTTTTTAAGCAGGGACAAGAGTAACTGTTACATTTGTTCAGAACATTTTTAAAGAAGATATACCAAACTCATCCGCTCATGTACTTACATTCGGCTAGTTTCAATGTTCTCAGAGTGAGGTTCTCCTGGTGATCTGCAAATACAGATACGAAACCTTAAGCACTGTTTGTTATTTTAAATCATTACAATATGAAGAGCTAGGAAAGGTGGAAAGTGATGATTATGTATTATTGCCACTAAAAGCATTAACTTTTATGCACTTGCACATTGAATTTGTTTGACAAAACTCTAAAAGACAGTTTATAACATAAAACCTGACAATACAATTAAGCCAAATTTCTCTAAGAAGGACAGCACTGTTTCCTCACAGCTTAAGCAACAGCAGCCATTAGAGGAGAGTTCTGCTGGCAGCACTTCCGTATTCAGGTCGCACAGTGCACCACTTCTGGGCTAATTCTTCATAACAACTTCTGTAACCAAAATGTATACTCAGAAGTTCAGTGATCAATTGTTACTAACAGATTCTCAGCACAGTTGGACTCTTAGCAGCAGCTCCGAAGCAGGTCTCAACAGAACGTTAAAACAAATTTCATGTGTCTCTCTACTTGAATTTATGGACATAATCTCAGAGAGCAGAAGTGTCAAAGGCAGCTTCCTGTTTCTTCCTTCCAGCCACTAGGTCAGCCAGTAATAGTCAAAATTAGGTGTTATTGCCTGGCATTTTTGAACACGCAAGCAGCGCCTGTGTTCAGTGTGCCAACTCCCTTGACCTTCTTTAGAGTAATTTAAGGGGTACAGTGCCATATTAATTTAAGTAGGCTAAATTATAGCTGTTTAGCTCCTCTTTATTCCCATCTTCTTCCTTATACCAGCACTGATTCAAGTGTGGTTTTTTTATTATTTTATTTTTAGACAGATCATTTTTCTCCCATCATTCAGGACTTCCCCCTACCCTGTGAGTTTGTAGCCAGACAAGCCAGGAGACCAGGCAGTACGAATGCAGCAGTTTTGACTCCAAACACCTAAAGCTGCCTTGAAAGAATATCCTGAAGAACCTTATCCAACCTTCACTTGGGTATAGATTTTGGTACAGCTGACCAGAACTGCCATGCTGGATATATTGCATGAGGAGTGGAAATAGAGCACAGCCATTGCAGTATAACTCAGTAGCTTACATGAACAAATACGCCTTTCATGACAGAGCTTTCTCAAAACAGAAGTGAGCTAAAAACTGCAAATAGACCTCCCTTTGTAGGTTTCCACTGAATTTGCTAGAGGACTTCAGTCAGCACAGTTAAGCAGGCTTTGCCATAGCTTTACTTGGAAAAATCTTTCTGTATAGAAATAGAATTTCTGATTTTTCTAATTTACTATATGACCATCTATACTATTCTAAATGCTATTGGAAGTCACCACCTGTAGCCTGAAACATTTCCTTTTTTCCTATGTTTCACCGTACTACCTTCCCAAATGGTCCCTTCTATTAAAGCCTTGACTATTCTCCAAATTCTCTACTAAAAATCTTAGTCCCCCTACTGACATAGCAGATCTTAGTAACTTTCTGGATTTTACCAAACTGTACTATGTTAACAGATCCAGTGCCTAGAAAGCATTTCTGGCAGATAACTTAAAATTCCTAGGCTAGCTGGACACTATGCAGCAACAGATGATGCAGAACACAGGAAGCTACTTGTTTATATTCCAAATTATAAAATTCAACTGACACTATGACGGAATTCTGAATGAACTAATTTTATACTCATGCTTAAAATGCAAATAACCTCTAACTGGAAAATAACAAAACCTACCCATATTTGGTCTCTATTTATTTCTTCGCTCAAAGTTCATGACTGACGAGATAGTTGCTGACAAAAATAATGCTCAACAGCAAAACAAGTAAAAAAATTTATTCCCTTCCAACTCCAGTGACCAAAACAAGTCACTAAATACTTAGCAGAGAGAAAAGAACCTCAATTATTTTTTTTTCCTAATTATTCACCTAAAAGTGCTAGAAGCCATACAACCTGAGGAACAGTGGAAAAAAAAAAAGAGTATTTATATTCATCCTGGCTAGCTCCTCCATTGACAGCCAGGACTTCAGAAACTGATAGCAGAAATCTTGGAAGCTTGAGGAGGTTGTCATCTTTGTTTTAGTCATAGGAAATACAACACAATGAGGCCTTGGGTAAGAGTAGTGCTTTAAGTTGCTATGAAAATACAAATGAAGTAGTGGTGTTAAAAGTAAAACATCATGAATATTAATCAATTTGAGCCTTTAAAATAATTAGCAGTATGAAAAATTACAAGAAAAAGAGAAGACTGGCCTCTAAACTTAGCATGTAAAAAAGGTAGCCTGGTGATTTGTAGTACAAACACATAAACATAGCTATCAGTATATCCAAAGTCTTCTCCTATCCTTATCATTTGTATGAGTTTTATCTGGGATTTGAACAGACAGCGCAGTTCAGTACATGCTATTTTGCAAAAATGTTTTTCTTCTGGAAGACAACATTATAGGAAAAGACACAGTTCCAGGAAAGTTCAGAAAAAAATAAAACCTAGCTGAGTCAAAAAAATGTTTGGTCTCCAAGGTAAGTGGTTCTACAGAAAACAGGGATCAAATTCCTTCAGCTTACTGTCTTCTATAACATGCGCAGACCTACCATAACTGTGATTTGCAGAACCTATTATGCACTTATTAACCAGATTTAAAAAGGTTTCAAATGACAATATAAGTACCAAATAAAATGAGCTTTCAGTACTCATTAAAACAACATGGAAGATCAATCCAATTACAGGAATTGTAGCTGTTTGTTGAGAAGCTATTTATTCTGCAATACCCAATTGTTTACAAACAAGATACCTTGTTATTCCTCTGAGCTGGCAACAGTACTGAAAAACAACTGTGTAATATGGCAAGGTATCCCTTCATCATGCTTAAAATCTGAAACAAGAGTTCTGTTCAGAGAAAATCTTAGGGCAAATGCTCTTACAAATTTCAGCTTTGAATTAGATCGTAGATACTGATCACAAGACACCAACTAATCTGAATACTGCAGTATGAGCTAGCAAATTCAAATGATGGCTCATTTCCAAAAACACAGGGAACAACTTCTCCGTTCTGCAAGCCACTCCTTTTACCTTCACTGTACCTCCCCAGGAGAGAAAAGTAAAGGTGTACAAGCCTAGAAATTTTAACATCAAACCTCCTTGACTGATACATTAAAAAAAGTGGAACAAATTGCTTTAATAAGTACGCTAAACAATTTATACAGAATATCAGTATGACAGTAAAAACCACCAGAGACTTTTAAGTGATAGTACTGCTCTTAAGAGGCATACCACAGAGCACCACAGTGCTCATATTTTAAAAAATGAGGCAGGGACAAGCTAAGTGAGCTTTGTAATCACTCTAAGCAAAAGAGTAAGTCAACTTTGCCAGCTGACTTATCTTAAACAAACAATATACCTTAATACTATTTATAAAACTAACTGCAAGCCATACCAATGAAATACTTATTAAAATAAACATTATACTGAAAATGATCCTGAGAAACAGCACTGTATGCTTTATACTTACCTTTTACAAGCTGTGGCCATTCGGTGACATCAGGGTGATCACAATTTTGAGTCACTGATTAAAAACGAGTTGTCACACCAATCCTGTATCACGCTGGGCTAAGCATAAGCTTAACAACTCTAAATAAGTAAAAATAATTTAGTTAAAAGTCCTTACAAGTTATTTTCAGCCAGTCCAGAAAGAAAAATATTGATGCTAAAAGTTTATCTGCAAGATTAAGACCTACAGCACAAAAATTAGTTCACTTCTGAATGGCATTCTAAGACTTCGAGTAACTCACTATTGTACATTCAACTCATAAGCTTGAAAGTTCACCAATTTATTTTTGTCCTCCCTAAAAAAAACCGACCAAAACCCATCTCTTGGACCAGTGGAAAGCACCCAACACCAAGACAACAAGCATTCAAAGATTTGAAACCATGGGCGTAAATATGAACTGGAATTTCTAACTACTATAAAATTCCATTAGTTGCTTCCCTGCTACAACTCAATATTGCTATTATAACGAGGCTCCCTGTTTCCAGGGGAGCAACACGTAGCTTGTGCTTTGCTATTTGCCTCTCCCCAAAATGAAGCAAGCTAAAGCAATGTAAAATTTTCATGGGAGCAACTTTTGCTATCTGCGGCCAATCTTTTGGGTTCTTTGCTCCATTTACACTGCATGTAGTCTCTCCTCTCCCTTAAATTTTCAAAAGTGTATTTTACCTGTCAATTGTTTCCCGTGATCTGGCTCCACCGGTATAAATTGAAGGGTTGGTCCTTTACTTTGTCACGCAGGTGGCAGCCAATGATCACTCAGCAATACTCGTGCCCAGAGCGCCCTGGGACCACCCCAGCTGATTACTTCCATGGCTGAAAAGGAACCAGTTAGTTTCTTACCTACTGCTATTATCTACTCTAAACTAAAGTTAACTGATAAAAATATTTCCAAACATAACCCTCAACACTCAATTCACCCCGTTCTCTCTCCCACCCCAAGCTCCTAGGTGCACTGGACAAAGACTGTAAAGAAAAAAAGGCCTCAGATGGAGAGTCAGATCACAAACCGCATTATTCACTTTTTGTTAATATAAAGTCTTGATTAAAATCGAAGTGTTATTACCGCATTTAGTAAATGAAAAGTTATCTTACTTTCTCTAAACAGCCAGCAGCTATGAAGACAGACCCCTGTGAGTATCTGAGAAGTTTACTCCTTTGTCTCTAACCCAGATGAAACCCCACATTGGTAGGTTGCCATGCAGCAAAGCCTCACACAGAAGCAAGGTGCACAAAGGGTAGTGAGCTATTGAGGAGGGCACACCCGCAGTCAGAACCAGCTGGTGCAAATACTAACACAGCACATCCAGCAGCTTTAAACGTTTCAGTACAAGAGTCTTTCAGTAAGGTCTTTGGTTTGATGAGTAATAAAGCATTCTCAATGCTGATTTGTATATGTTGACTTGTCAGAGAGAGGAACTCACTGATCAGTAAGCAAGGCCCACAATTTTCTACAATTTGTCAGAAAAGCTGCTCACTTTTGCCATTCTACTACAAACTCTGCAATGGAACAAAATTTGTACTAGTTTCAGGATGATGCTTATTAGTTTTATTGGGCAAATTCCCTGAAGTAGGAAAAGTGCCATTTAATTATTTTAACATCAGTAAAAGCAAAGCCCACAATTTTCTAAAATTTGTCAGAAAAGCTGCTCACTTTTGCCATTCTACTACAAACTCTGCAATGGAACAAAATTTGTACTAGTTTCAGGATGATGCTTATTAGTTTTATTGGGCAAATTCCCTGAAGTAGGAAAAGTGCCATTTAATTATTTTAACATCAGTAATACTTGAGAGTCTTCTCATCTAAACTCAAGTGCAGTTGACATAAGTAAAAAAGAAGCAGGCTACTGAAACCCCCTGAAACAAAACAGAGGTTCTCTAGTACCTATCTGTTACAGGTGTAAATTGTCAAAGTTTAACTGAGTCAATGCCAGGAACACAGTACAATGAATAAAAGTCAGTTGGAAAAGTTCCTCATCTGTCAACATTAAATGACAAACAGGGTAAAGATTCTCAAAGTCATGTTTGCTGACCATCAGCTGTACAGAAAAGCAAACGGCAAAACCCAAGATGCTGATGCACCACTAAGGAGCCTTAAAACACTGCTTATGGCATTCTGATTACTTAAGACCTCAGAATGTCTGCTTTCAGGCAAGCATTAGCTTTAAAGAAATAGAGGTCTATTCTAAGGCAGTGCTTTCTCCTTTAAGTGAAATCTAAATCCTTGCTGCTTTCTGAACTGATGTGAAATGGTTCTGTAAAAATGCGTTTAGAAATTAAAACTCCTTCTAGCTCTTTGTCCAAGTAACTTTTAGTATGCTGGTCAAAGAGGACAGTGGTGTAATCTCTAATGCCCTGTTGGTTGGGAAACCCACATTCTGTCTGACTGCTGCAAGTATCAGCTTGTATTCTGGAGTGTGCCAAATCAATCACTCCCTACCTAGACTATACCACCCAGAACATGGGCAAAAGCTAATTACAATATTCTTCTATTCAAATGAAAGCATATTAGAAGAACAGGCTGATAACAACCTTAGTGAAACAGGGCTTTCCTGAGGTTGTTTCACATGGGAGGAGAAGTCACGAACATAACGGTCAACAGTGAAAGAACACGTGAAGTGTTTGTGCTGGATTCAAAAAAACATCACATCATGGAATGTTAAAGAATAGACATTGAGGTGGCAGCTCCACAATCATGGCCAAGAAAAGTTTGTGCCCAGGTCTGACACAGATCCAACTCTGTTAGTCAGATTTACCACACTACCTAACATAGTATCTACAGCAGCTTCATTAAGAGAGGCAGTACCTGAAGGGGCATGAATCTCTTAACTCTGAAATTAATTCATCTAAGTTTTGTAAGATGAGTTTCACTCATCTATGTGAAATTTGTACCTATAAATTGAATTTATCATGGAGCAGAGCTTTGAATCAGGTAGCTGCAGCATTTCTGATCTGTTACAAACACCTTAAAAGTAGATTTACTGTACTGGGGTCTAAAGATCTCATGCTACTTTTCAACAATCCAGAAGCAAGAAATTATTTTCCCTTCTATCTCCTTCTCATCTTACCTTCCCCACCTGTTCTTTTTGCCTCTCCTATGGGACAGAACATGATTGGCAAGGATTCCCTAGCACACATGAAATAATTCACTTTTTCTAAAACCTTACTCATTCATGCATTAGCAGAGTACTGTCTGCTGGCAAAGAGTCCAGCACATTGAAACATGGGGTGGGTGGTGAAGGAGACTGCCATCAAAGATCCCTTATTCTGAACCTAGTTTGAACAAAGGACATTTTGACTACTGGATCCAAAGTAGGCAGGAAAAGAAAAAATCATAAGAGTCTCAAAGGACACTACTTGACTGGGAAAGGTTAAGTCACACTGATGAAGAGACTAATGTAGAAAAGGGGATTATGAAGAATAATAAACTGACCTAAACCAGCTGCTTTTCTGTCACAGTAATTCCTTTACAAAACATCTCAGGATGTAACTTACCTTCTAGAAGGTAGGACCCTGCAACAGCAGCTCCAGAATAAATATTTATTCTTAGAGCAGAGTTACTCAAACAGATTTCTGTGGCCTTCCCTGTCATGATTAACATGGCTTACAGTTTAGGCTTTCACAGACACACAGAGGAGCTGAAGGTATCAAATGCAGTTTGTACCTGTGGAATATGTCTGAGAAACCTGAGATGGCTGCTACAGGCTCTTTGGGACTGGGAAGGCTCCAGTAAAGACACAGCCACATCTGCCTAGTGGGTATTTACAAGAGGTAGATTCAACCAGGACTGCAGCAACCCGTTATAATTAGCAAGGCAATACACAAGATCCATGTCTTCAACCTATATAGCTGAAGAACCCCATGGTTCTTGGAGTAGCACTCATCAAGAAGGCAGTAGTTTGAGACTACACCCATCTCTCCTAGGTGAGAAAAGAGCAGATTTTCTGGAAAGAATGTTCCTATCTCTGAAAAAGAGGGAGGAAATAAATCAGTGAAAGAACAAGAAGCCAGAAACCAAGTTCAGATGCATGAAAATGGGCTAAAAAACCAACTTTGTTGCATTTCATTTAGTCTTGAACGTCTGGAAATCCCAAACATGAGCCAAGAAGAGGCCCTCAGATTCAAAACACAGAATCTAAAGACGTACCATGGAGAACCTAAGTATCTAGTTGTTAGCAATCAAAAACAAAGCCAAAAAACTTTCAGCAAGAAATCATTTAATTTAATGTTGTCACTTACACGGATTTCCTATACTTATTACTTTCCTTACGTTGTTTGATGTATAGGTGTTCAGTTTCTGTGACAGCACAGCCATCTGGCAGCTGACACCAAGTATGTGAAGTCTGGGAAGATGCTTGAGTGAAGGAATGCTTTTCTTATTTAAACTATGACTTCTTATTTACCTTACTAAATGATGGGTGCCCTGGGAGGTGGCACTTATAGGAACTTAAGTTTCCACCCAAGCAATCTTTGATCCAATTTTTTTTTAAGATTATCTTTTTGACAGATGAACTAATGAAAGTGGAGGCGTGATTCACCTGTACAAAAGTAGTACCATGATCTTCCTTACCTTCCAGTGCCAGAACTGGAATTGCTTAATTAAAAATAGCTATCTGTCAAGATACAACTAAAGACAGTGTTTGTATGCGTTCTGAATAATTCCCCTGAATCTCCCCAAAATTAACCCTCTTCTCAAATTTAATACACATTCAAAATAACTTTCGAGTACCATTATGAAATGGACAGTCATCATCTGTACAGTAAAAGATGCCCCCAGAACTACCCTAGCTAGCTTATTATTTCAAAAACAAACTGCCAAGTAATAGGGAAACAGGGCTTTTATAACCTGAGATTGATTCAAGTGACCTCAAGGAAATTGTAGAATATTCACCAAATCCACAAGTTCAATCTTTAATGTCACTTGCAAAAAAAATTAAAATAGGCACACTTGAGACTTCCAATTGTTTTTGTTGCCTGCATGTGGCTTCCAACACAGAAAACATCAAAAGACAGAAGATTCCAGAAATTTTCTTCATCCAACTAATAGCAGGTCAAAGTATCAATGATCCTAAAGTAAAATAAAACAGCCACTAACAAAACCTGATTACAAAAATCCTAACGGAGCTGTAAAAAACCAGTAATAAGGCATCTACGCAAATTTTTTCCCACTGCCTGGCAAACCATTCAACTAATAACAACAAATGCAAAATCACCTAGTGTGAAGACCAAAAGAATTAGGTTCTATCCTGGAAAATGCCAACCTGAAGTGATTAAGGCACTCACAACGGATGCGCAAACACACACATGCTCCCAGTATTACACCTAGACAACAGATATGACTCATGAAGAGTTCCTGGAAATGCCTGCACAAAGTACTTCAGACATGTTCAAAACTTGAGCCCAGTTCTCCAATTATTCATTATTCTTCAAAAGTATTCCAGAAGTAGCAGAAGAGAACAAAGACAGCATGAAAAAAGGAGAAAGTGCCTTCTGATTAGATAATGGAAAAAGTTCAAAGTTAATCAAGCTAATCAATATGGATACTGGAAGAAACTAAGTCCTCTCACAGTACAATAAGAATATATAAAAAAATGATCCTCCAATTAAAAGAAAACATATAAAGCACCCACATGACTAAAACCTGAAGGTTCACAAATTCAAATTAGAGTAGGAACACGAGCATGCAGGATAGCGGAAGACAAATTAACACTTGAATAAATTACTTGGGGTGGGGATCTGAATTTCCTACTATCTTCATTCTGGAATATGCACTTCAGTAATAACACAAGTTACTGAGTTTAATAAAGGTAGAATTTGGTACATCTCAATATACAGAGATCAACTATAGATTTACATAAAAGCTTAATCCTGTAATATCTGCATACTTACTTTGCCTTGATGTCAAGACATCACATAGTAATAGAAAAAGCTCTAGTGTTTGCTCCCATTCTCTCCCCCCACCCCAAAGCTAAAGGCCTGTGCATTACTCTTCATTTTCTACAACTGCCCCATAACACTGGATGTCAGATTTTCTGTTTTTGTTTGATGTACTTTATTGATCTCTGTAAGAGGGAGAGACCTGAAATTATCTTTAGCTTCTGTATTTTTCATTTAGACCACAGCTGGTATTTATTCCACTACGTATTTTTTGCAGCAGAACCATGTGTTGCTGTTACGTCTGCTACTTCAGGCTCCCTCCAAAATGATATATTATGAATGGAAAGCCCCTCCTACATCAGGAGGTGAAATCCAATCATGTATTTAAATTTATTTTAGTAGCTCTCCTTTTACTGGCTAGGTATCACACTAAGTTATTTTCCCAACAGGTAAGTTTTACAGCTTCACTTCAGCTTTAATATTTAAACTTTTATTCCATCAGTCCTTTTGCTTATGCTTTGTTATTTTGCTTTCTTTTGCCACCCATCTTCCATGCAGCCTTCCATGTAAAGTACCTTTCTGTTTACCAAGTTCTCCAGTATCACCAGCCTGTTTGTTTATACATAGTTCATATTAAGACCACACAATCATGCAATTCTGTAGCGTAATATTCAGCTTTTCTGATGTTCCATTAGTGTTCATTGCTCAAGTTGTGGGGGATTAGAGGGCAATTCTTGTTCATCAATTTATGAAGCGCATACCATTACAGAGACTCTATGCATACATACGGTGGCAAGCAGTTCAACATTCACAAAAAAAGAGCAGCCAGCAGAAATAATGGCAGTAAAGAAATAACAGCTTCAGTTTGAAGAAGAGCCATCAAACACACAACTAGTACTGAAACTGGAGAGCAAGAAGCAGGTGGGTGGTCCCAGTGGTGCTGTGGGTGCAAAAATGAATATACACTACCTGCCAGATGCCTGCTAGAGTAAAGGACCAATCTATATAATTCTCTCAGGAACATCTGGATTGTGACGAAGTTACATTATGGTTTTTTAAGATATTTACAGTTTTTGATTAGCAGACGTTATATTTAAAGTTTCACCTTAGAATTAATCATTTTAGCTCCTGTCTGTAGCTTCCCACAAAATAGAACTTAAAAAAAAAGAAAAAAGACCCCCAACAACCCTTCTGCAAGGTTGAGATTTCAACACTTTAAGTATGTTCTTATGTTAAGTATCTTCAAAAGAAAAATCTAGACATAAACATACCAGGGTATAAAGGTTGTATCAGCAGTTACTGAGTTCTTCCCCACATTTTAAGTTGTTAAAAAAGAAAGTACACATATAGCTTAGAAGTAGTTGTTGAAGTAACAACATACAATTTTATATATGGATTAAAAAAACCTATTTAATATGGTAGAAAAATGAACTTAAACAAAAATTGTTTTTCTGAATGCAGCAATGCAAGAAGTTTCAAAAATTCTCTATGTACCAACTTACAGAACTACACATCTTAAGAGACACTAAAAGTGGTGTAGTTATTCCATACTGCCAGGTATCTCCACTGGACTACACCAGAACAAAGTTCAAAAATGGAAATTAAAATAACTACAAGTTAAGGTTCCAACATTGCCTTAATGCACGACATATTTTTAAGCTGGCTCGACATTTAAGAGCCTAGACAAGAAGAGATACCATGTGCCATGGGCTCATGTTAGCACTACTACTGATGGTTAAATTTCTGTATTTCCTAACATTTGAATCTGCAAATTTGACTTACACTGATGATTACTTAACTTTTCTAGCAGTTCTGAACTTACTTTGCAAGTCATATTTAAAAACTGTACAAGCCTCACTATAAATATGCTCAACAGCAAGCAAAAAAAAAAAAAACACTTTGAGAAACAGCACTGATGCTTATCCAATCCACGGAGAAATATATGGATGGTAGCAGCGTGATACTGAGCTTGTAAAACAAATTAAAAGGGAATTCAGTGTTGTATGGTCAGTATTTATTTTCTCCCAGAAACTCAGTTTTCTAGAGAACTATGCCTAAGTAACAGAGATCATAGTCAAAAAAATATGGGAAAAAATGAATGTATGTGTTTCTTCCTGAATTTATAAAGTATAAATATTTATATTATCATTATTAGCATACACACAATATAAGTGAAAACATAAACATACCATATCTTTCCAGAGCTGCAGAAACTTCTTCTTTCAAATTCTAAAGTGGACTTCTACAGTTCTTGTACCTATAATGCAAAATATTACATTTCAGTTTTCACACTATGCTCCATACCAATCCAAAACCCAATGCAACTTCAAAGCAATATATTTAAGAATGGCCATTCAGTTAGTCACAAGTTTGCCACTAAAGGAAACATATACTTTGAATTATAGAATAGAATCACAGAATCTCTCAAGCTGGAAGGGACCCCTAAGGACCATCAAGTCTAACTCCCTGCTCTTCACAGGACTACCTAAAACTAAATCAAATGAATTCCCAGACTAAATAACACTTCCCATAAAAATCAAAACAGAAAATATTTACTATTTTAGGGAAGCTACAAAAGCAGAAAGTCCATACACACAGTGTTCCTTATTCTCTCCTCTCTAGTGATGCAATAGAGTTTTATAATTCCATTCATATAGTTCATTACAAATACCCATTTCCTTCTTGTGGAAGACTCTGGCAAGGTTTCTTCCCCTGCCCTTTTTTTTAAAAAAAAACAACAAACAAATAAAGCATTGGTATTCATAATAAAAAAGTAAAAAGAAAACAAAGCCAAAACAGAAACACCAAGCCACAGATAGAACAACATCTTTGTCTTGGCTGCCCAAAACTGCTGGAGTTTGATAAGCTTTTCTATAAAGGGTTCATTTTTAGGGTAGCCATAATTAAAAAAGGACACATGACTAAAATGTACTCCATACATTTTCAACAACCACCCCAAAGCACAACTAGTTTCAGGGGTAAAAGTGACGGAAATAGACATATAGGCTTATAACTAAAGAAATCTAGTAATGAATTTGCAAAAAGTTACTCATTTTTATCAAAAAAAGTTATCACGTTTTCAGTACTGTGAAGATTTAATACCCAATTTCTTGGTTCTAAAACTCTACTAAGAATAAACAAATCTAATGCAGCTGATTTAGGCTGATCTCCAATAGAGATCAGAGCTCCCATGAAAGAAACCCTGATCTGGTTACCTTAAGAGTACATTCAGGTTTGTCTTTAAAAACGTCAAACCCCAGAGAACCCATCCAGTACCAAAGGCCCAATTCTTTATCAGGGATATGAAGTGGGGTGATCCTGGACTGACACAGATGTGCTGGCAAAGCTCTACAGTACTCACAGCTTGTACACTTTTTTTATTTTTATTTAAAGAAAAAAGTCAAATAGGGCACCCTACCTGTTTCATGAAACAAGATTGCTATTTCAACAAACAATTATGATAATTATGTGGATTTATGTACAATTAGGATTAATGAGTTAATGTTATGCAACCGTGTCAATAAAACTTTACTATCATTCACAAGAAAAAAAAAAAGAATAAATTTATCTGAACAGTAAGAGACAGTAACTGAGGATATTCCTGTTTGGAGGTGGCACTTCCACTCCATACCAACAGCAGAAATCCAGAATATCTATCTTATGTTCTATTAAAAAATAATACTTCATTCACCGTGATGCCATCGGGCAAACTCAGTTAAAAGTATTCTGACAAATCTGACCAGTGTTTTCACACTTTGTATGACAGGTCTTCCAGCTTAAACACCAATGTATGTATTTGTTCACATACACTCAGAGAAGTGCCAACTATATAAAATTCACTCACTCTCCTCTAAGGTACAAAAGCACCAGAGTATGAGCAGAGTACAAAGTACAGCACAAAAATCTACCAAAAATACATTTATCAGGGACCTTGTTATTACTGTCCAGCAAGAAGAGACAAGAAAACAAAGGTTCCCAACATAACTGGAGCTATGCAGTTTAAGACAGTACAATTTACAGAAGAAACAAGACCGTAGTGGAGGAGATGGAGACAGGGGGTTTGCTTAGTAACACGTTGCTACCAGCAGAAGAGCAAGTAACTCCAACAGCACAAAACTGAAGCTTCTAGACTTCCAGTTCTCCTTCAATCTCCCCCACCAGCTATCACCAAGGCAGAGCTGGAGTTAAACAGTCTACTAAAAAGAAAAATTTATCAAAGGCTACACAACCAACCACAAAATGAAATATGGAATCTGTAATGCTTGTACATAAGGAATGAAAATAACTTCATGAAGTCAAATGTGCTTCAACACTCACCTTTAGTATACTTATTAATTAGCATTAAGCCACATCTGCCTAAAAAAATGAAAATGGCAAATGTGACTAAAAGCACGGCTAACACTATTGCTTCCACTCAACATAAAGAAATCTTGATCTGTCACACAACCAGAACCAAGAGCTGTTTTTTTACAATTGTCATACATTTTCAATAAGAAAAACAGATGTTAAGGCACACTGAAGGGCATTAATAAAGATAGTAAAATACTGAATTAACCGAACTGTGGCACGCAACCACAAAATATTTAAGAAATTAATTATAAATTATGAAAAGTAGCTTACAACTCTCATGTCTAGCCTGATGAAGACATCATGAAGTCACCTCTATCAGGAGCTTAAACAATGCTTTCCACTTTTTTTCCAGTAACTGTCACAAGACAGTAGTAGAATAAAAAATTCTGAACGCACTACCCTAAAAAATATGGTATTTTACCTATGATTAAAGATTATCTCACACAGTTTCAAATACGTAAGTTCAAATAAGAATAATTTTCTTCCGTGACTAACATTCTTAATATAACATTAGCCAAATAAAAAAAAACCCAAGTATTCACAAACATCTGTCTTTCATGAAGACATTCAAGTCAAAGGAACCATGCAAACAGAGTATTTATCACCACCTTAAACAGCTCAACCTTTGCAACCAAGAAATACCAGTATTTCACAAAGGTGATACACTCTCTTAAGAGCTCCTGTGACCTCGAACTCTCATGGGACTTGCATGTTGTGTGGAGTATAAGTATGTATTTCTATGGTCCACAGTAGGCAAGTTTTGCTACAACAGCTGAAATGCACCTAGGTGCTGCTACTGCAGCCAGTGCATGCTAGTATAACTTGGACTTTCTAAAAATAAAACAGGGTGTATATACACATATTAAACCACAGTATTAACCTCTAAGACTATAGACATGAGATTTCACTATGAAATAGAAATTAATTGTTATCTGAATATGACTATACAAGTAAGAAAGATGAAAACATCACATTGGAAGTAGAAATTCTGAAGTAGTGATAGACCTCTTCAGCATTATCTAGCTTTGTGAAAGTTTTTGATACCTTTTAAGACAATGAAAAATACCATATTGTAAAATGAAAATATTTTAAACATTAAGAGTAGTGAGCTCAAACACAGGACTAACCATGATGCAAAAGAATCATAGAATGGTTTGGGTTTTAAGAGACCTTAAAGATCATGGAGTTCCAACCCCCCTGCCATGGGCAGGGACACCTCCCACTAGAGCAGGTTGCTCAAAGCCCCATCCAGCCTGGCCTTGAACACCTCCAGGGATGGGGCATCCACAGCTTCTCTGGGCAACCTGTTCCAGTGCCTCACCACCCTCACAGGAAAGAATTTCTTCCTAATATCTAGCCTGAACCTCCCTTCTTTCAGTTCAAAAAATGTTACCCCTCGTCCTGTCACTACACTCCCTCCTGAACCTCCCTTCTTTCAGTTTCAAAATGTTACTCCTCATCCTGTCACTACACTCCCTGATAAAGAGTCCCTCCCCATCTCTCCTGCAGGCCCCCTTTAGGTATTGGAAGGCCACTACAAGGGCTCCCTGAAGCCTTCTCTTCTCCAGGGTGAACAACCCCTGCGTAGGAGACGTGCTCCAGCCCTCAGATCATCTTTGTGGCACTCTCCTGGACCTGCTCCAACAGGTCCATGTCCTTCCTGTGCTGAGGACTCCAGTGCTGGATGAAGTACTCCAGGTAGGGTCTCACCAGAGCAGAGGGGTAGAATCACCTCCCTCGACCTAGTTTTCTGTAAGAAAATCTAGTCAACAACTACAGTAGCACTTGCTGAAACATTTTGACCCACAACCCATTTTAGAAGTTCAGCTCCTTTAAGAGCCACTTTACCACCCTCTAACACCCCAAGCCTGTCGAACAGCAGCTGCTCCAACCTGGGTCCCACAGAGCATACCAGAGCAAGAGTACACAAGTAGTGCCAGAGCCTGGCTGCCTGGACAAGTCTGGCATCTCTCAGCACCACACAAGCTTGGCAACATGTTAGATAGCTCTTGTACCTCCCCTGCACACAGCTCCTAAAGGTAAGGGAGAGGGGCTGTTTGTTTGTTATTGTAATCTCCTATATCACCAATTTCTCTGGTGTAATGAAGTATCATCAAGTCCAAAAAGGGTTGCACCAAAGCAAGTAAGAGCATGGTCTCCTCTATGAAGTAGGGATGAAGAACTAGCTTCACCCCTAGAACTCTAGCTTGGTCAAGACAGCAGAAGTCCTGTCACAGTCCTCATGGGACATCAGAATGAAAAGCAAATCATGTAGACTAATCACTGATAGACAATTATGCAACAATCACCAAACTCAAATGCAGGTTCCATGATTTTCTGCTAGTGATCCCACTGGTGGGTGCAAGGCCCACCAAGGCCAAACTTCCATCAGGTTTCAAACTGTGCCTTACAGTTTTTGAGACACTCAAATTTTGCATTATTTAGTTACTTAGGCTACAGCTTTGAAATTATGGCATACAAGGACTGAACATGAAAAAAAGTAGCACTCTCCATACTGAACAGCCAACTAGTACATGAATTTAAGTTTGTGCTAAAATATCACTGCTGCTGTTCACCTCTGGTACAGTTCCACTGTTGACATACTACACAAGATAGGCATGATTCTTAAAGGTGAAGTATGTGAACACAGAGCATGTTTGTAAAGAGTCCAAACCTCTGCTTTGCTAATTAGAAGCTTCTCTTAAAGCACACGTACCTCTTCTCTAAAAAAATGCAAGTTGCTTCAGAAGCAGGAGGTTAGCCCTCTTACCTAAGACAGTGAAGTGAGGGTCCAGAGGGAAGCCACCCATTTAGTTCCACTCAGCTGAACAACTGCAGCTTCTCCTAATTCTTCACCACCCTGTAAAACATGGGTAAAGAACCATGCAGGATGGTAATGGAAAGAGTATCGGTAAAGACTGACTTCCGCCCCCTTCCTCCATTCAGCAGTTTGCATAATACAGGGAAGCAGGCTCAACCTATTAAAAGTAAGAAGTAGTTAATGCTTCCTTTAAGAGATTCATTTGTAAGAGTATTTGTGAGACAGAACACTATGGCAATATTTAATTGATAATGTAATTTTGCAACCAGTAAGTTATTTTGTCGTCACTTCAGTTCTGTCACTCCTAGCCACAAGAAGGTGGAACTATTCAAAAACAGCAATTTAAAGTGCTACTTGTTCACATGTTACATTGCTAAGCATGAATCCTGGATCTCAACCTTATTTCATTTTATCTTTTTTTATATTTTTCATAGCAGGTTATTTTCCTGAAGAAATGTCTCACCAGCCAGTATAGCTACTGAAGTGTTGCTTCGTTACAAAATATTACCTTTCCACTGTATTTGATGACTTTCTGCTAACCAACCAGATATGTTACACACATTACTGTTTGTATCAACTAGCTTTTTTCCAAACTTTCTTTTGTGGACAATACAGCCTTACACAGCTGTCAGGCACCGCCTGTAAATTCAGGAAGTTAATGCAATAAATGTTAAGGTCAAAGCATTTAAAGTGACAAAAGTCACTTCAAACATGCGATTTGCTCATTGCTGTTGTGTCTGGAAACCAACTATTTAGCAAGCTTATAGCACTGGGTGCAGGGAACAGAGGGGAAAGATTATTTTTTTAGAAAGTAAGTTACTTGTTACAGATTTCAATAGCAAACACATTACCCCTCTCCTTCCATGTACAAACGAGAACTTGATTAATGACAGAAAATCTTTCAACACTGCTTCTCTCTAAAACTCACAACTACCTAAAATATGCTGGATGCTTCAGTAAAAGTGCAAAACATAACTCTTTTGTTTAAAAATCAATATCAATTCATTAACTAAAGTGAAGCGAAGACCTGGCCCACAGTACCAGAAATTAAGACTGATACTGGAAATGAGATACACACCTACATACTGTAGGAATTCTCTCCTCTTGTCCCTCAATTCCATGCTCTATTTTTAAGAACTAGTGGCTTTTACCTTCAGGTATATGAATACACTGGTGTGGGGAGGAAAAAAGACACTTCCTGCATTTACAGGGAGATGAATTCTCCTTGGACATTCACTAAGCAAACTGAAACCAAAAGCAGCAGAGGCAAAAAAAATAAATAAAACCCCACTATCTTTCCTATAGCAAGAAATAAGATGATGCATATTTACAAAAGTGTAAACACTAAATTTGTTCTGTGTCATATCACGTACTACACTAATTATTGTTTATACAAAATGTTATATGCTTAAACATGTTCACAATTAAATTTGCTTATGACTATTAAAACTTGACTCAAAGATATTTCCCCTGCCCAATTATGTATTTGGTTAAGTAGAACCTGTGAATTCACAAAGAACTAATGAAGAACATGTCAACAAAGCACATATTCATAATGAAATATACATGATTTTACACCAGGTTACATGTCATATTTCCAAAGCATGTTTTCTCCTAAAAAAAGTGACGTTAAATGAAAAGAAAGATAATCTGGTTTATTTTCTCAAGTCAATGAGAACAGGTACAAACTCAAGATTCTCGAACAAGGACTCCAACAAGCTGAGAATATCCCTAGATAAATTTAACAAATATGCAGAGTTTTAAATTCCATTCACAAAAGAATCATCATTTGCATATGCCTTTAAGCAGCAGCAATTGCAAAAAGACTGAAAGTTTTGTTTGCTATTAAAAATAGGATAAAACCCCCACAATGTTAGAGCTCTGAAGAGGACCTGGACTGAGAGATACAGGCTTTGGAACTCACTGCTATGAAAAACTTAAAACACCTCTGCTTTCTCAAGCCTGCCCTTCCTTCAATCATGTTTTTTTACACAGTCACACCCCTAAAAGCCCCCAGTAAAACAATCCATTTTGCAATCTATCTTGGTGCTTTCATTTCTAAATTCTTGGGAGATACTCAGGATATTCCAGAGAGGAAAAATAGCAAATAACTCTGGTAAATGGAAAAAGAACTTGTTAATGCCAGTATGAAAGATGCCACATTAAACAGCAAGCATTTCGGGTGGAATGGAAGGTATTCATAGAGATGAAATATCTGTAATATTGTATGGAGAGGTGGAATGGAAGGTATTCATAAAGAGAGATGAAATATCTGTAATATTGTATGGAGGCAATTTAAATTAAAGGTATTTTTCGTTACTGTAAACTCAAGTAGTGGTCTAGCTTTTCTTCCAAGGTTTGTCTGTATTGAATTGACAGAATAATACTGCTACAAAGACACATCATAAAAACTGCAAACTGCATCTGTATGTGAGGAAAACTATTGAACATCCATAGCAATTTGGTAATGCACATATTTTCAACTCGCCACACTCATTAAACTGAGTTTCACAGTATTTTCAAACTAAAACAAAAAAGTACCTTTAACTGTTTCCAAAATAGAAGGGCAATGAGTATTTGTTGCCACCACACTAACTAAGCAGTTTGTGAAAACCGTAAAGCCCATTTTCCAGCAATTTTCATTCTTATCAAGAGGTTCCTCTCTCACCATCTCCGTTACTCTCCCACCCAGTCATAGATGTCTAACAGTGGAGTTAAACTTCGAGTGCAGGTTCTCCCTTAGCAGGGAATCTCTCTCTAACTTGATGTTATTTGCACGAATTAGGAACTTCATCTTATCTTTTAGACCTCTCCCTTTCAAAACAGTCAAAAAAAAAAATAAAACAGAAAGATAACCTGACAATACAAGGTCCTACTTCCTTTGGAAATCAAAGCTAAAATCAGGTGCAATTTCCCACTGAGGAACTTTTTGGTAGTCATGCAAGAAGCATGGTAAAACTAAACTGACAAGCTGATTCTCACAGAAGCTCAGGTTTGCACAGCCTCCTGCTGAGGTAGGGAAGTTTCCATACAGACACAGAGGGACCTTCCCTGAAGCGATGTGCAAGACACAGGCTTTGTCTCAGAATTAAAACATTGCTTACACAGAAAGAAACATAAACAAATATTTCCATTAACTGAAGAAAAAAAAAAAAAGCATAACTACAACTCTACACATTACAGGTTCTTGCCACTTAAAGGAGAGTTGTGGAACATGTTTTGTTTCCTAAGCAGTAGTAACTTCTGAATGACTGTGTCACATCATCATAGACATCTGATTTACAGATCGGCTGTGGACCACAACAACCCATCGAGTTCCTCAAAAACAAATACTGGTGGGTACACGGAAAAACTGAAAGCCAGCAAGTCTCGCAGCCAGGAGTGACAGATGACACTTATCAGCCAGGCAGCCTGCTCACAGGTGAGCAGATCCAACTCTTCCGACCCGACAGAAGGCCAACACCACCAAGTGAACATCCCTACTTCGTTAAGAGGGCCTTGCACAGTAGTTGTGCCCCCTCGCAGCGCTTCACATACCCGCACCTCCCCGACTGCCACAGCCGGACACACCAAAGGCACCGAGGCTCGGTGCCCACAGCAGCCCCGGGCAGCCAGCACCGCCGCTGCGCCGAGCCGAGCCGGCAAACCGAGGCGGGGGCAGGGTGGGTTCACCCAAGGTCGCCCAGCAAGCCCCGTTTCCCCAGCGGGAGGGGCGGGCTGAAGCCCAGAGTCGCTCGCCCGGCCTTCCCGCTTCTGGGGAGGGACGGGGCGGCCCCACACCCATGTGCCTGACGGGGAGGAGGGAGAGGACCACCGAGACCACGCACGCTACCCACCGCGCGTAACCATAGAGTTCGCGGGGCCGGTTCCTTCCTGCCTTTTTCCCCCGCGGGGCCCGGCGGAAGGCAGGCGAAGCGACGCCTGCGTGCTGGCAGGCGTGAGGCGGGGACCGCCCCTTCCCTGAAGCGATGTGCAAGACACAGGCTTTGTCTCAGAATTAAAACATTGCTTACACAGAAAGAAACATAAACAAATATTTCCATTAACTGAAGAAAAAAAAAAAAAGCATAACTACAACTCTACACATTACAGGTTCTTGCCACTTAAAGGAGAGTTGTGGAACATGTTTTGTTTCCTAAGCAGTAGTAACTTCTGAATGACTGTGTCACATCATCATAGACATCTGATTTACAGATCGGCTGTGGACCACAACAACCCATCGAGTTCCTCAAAAACAAATACTGGTGGGTACACGGAAAAACTGAAAGCCAGCAAGTCTCGCAGCCAGGAGTGACAGATGACACTTATCAGCCAGGCAGCCTGCTCACAGGTGAGCAGATCCAACTCTTCCGACCCGACAGAAGGCCAACACCACCAAGTGAACATCCCTACTTCGTTAAGAGGGCCTTGCACAGTAGTTGTGCCCCCTCGCAGCGCTTCACATACCCGCACCTCCCCGACTGCCACAGCCGGACACACCAAAGGCACCGAGGCTCGGTGCCCACAGCAGCCCCGGGCAGCCAGCACCGCCGCTGCGCCGAGCCGAGCCGGCAAACCGAGGCGGGGGCAGGGTGGGTTCACCCAAGGTCGCCCAGCAAGCCCCGTTTCCCCAGCGGGAGGGGCGGGCTGAAGCCCAGAGTCGCTCGCCCGGCCTTCCCGCTTCTGGGGAGGGACGGGGCGGCCCCACACCCATGTGCCTGACGGGGAGGAGGGAGAGGACCACCGAGACCACGCAGCTCGGCCGCCGGCGCCTCCCGGCCGCCTTCCCCACCCCAGGCACGGGATCTGGCGGGCGGAGGGAAGCGGGCAGGGCCGCCTCCCGGCCCCCTCCCCTTCAGGGCCGGCGTCAGACGGGCGCCATCCCCCCCGCTCCCGGCTCTCCCCCGGGCCGGGCGCTGCGCAGCGCCTACCGACCTGGGCGCCGCGGCCTGCTGCTCCCGGTCACTCCCGCCGCCGCCGCCTGGGCTCATGCGGGGGCCGCGCCGCGCTCGGGGCCGGGCCGCAGGCGAGGAGGAGGATGAGGAGGCGCCGCCGCTGCTGCTGCCAGTGGAGCCGTCGGGG
>NW_015091257.1:1425049-1550978 GCF_001431845.1 Calidris pugnax
GCCCACCCTCCCGCCATCCCTCCCGGGCGGGGTCGCGCGCTGCGCGTCCATATACATAAGGGTGCACATATGTACCTACGCACATGCGTACGCGGGGTGGGGTGCGCGCGCGCGCGGAGAGGTGCGGGTGCGCGCGCCGGGCGCCCCTGTGTATTGAAAGGTGGATATTTGTTCGGAGGGAGTTTAAAAGCAGCGCGAGTAACACTTGCGTTTGGGCAGGTGGGTGTGGGGAGCGGGTGGGTCGAAAAGTTCCGGAATTGGGTAACGTGAGCAAAATTCGACTTTTCTGGGACGTCGGCTCGTTAAAGGCAGTAAAACCGCGTAGCTACAGCCATGGGGGGAGGGTGGGGAAGGGTAGGAAGAAAAATGGAAAACGGATCTGAATCTCTTTTACATTATTCTTCAATAAAGGGAATTAAATAGAGGTGGTTCTACCCTGGCAGAAAGTTGTTGTTTTTTTTTTTTATAATATATTTATTTTAAGTATAGTCTGGAAGCATGAGAAGTTCTTAGATGTTAAAATAAGCTGTTAAAACCACAAACGTAAATCCTCAAAAGCGTGATACTGAAGCCAAGGTATTTGTTCTGAGGCCAGGAAATGGGTGTTTTAAGATCTTTAAGAAGAGATGGATGCGTTACAGTTTTTAGGAGGATTTGAGAAGACCTATAGGGTAATAGTAGCTGGTGAGACCGGTGGACTTAACCTACATCCCTATAAATCGGTGCAGAGAGTTCCGGGACTCACAAGGAATACTGTGGGCAGGTGTGTGGTTGAAATACTAAGACTTAATGAAGTGCTCTTCTCCTGCAGTGTGGTCTGAGAGCAGGGTGCATGGCAGTGCTCGCATGGACGTCGCTATTCATCTAAAAATAGTCGCTGAGAGTGAACGCTGACTTCTGCATCTGGAGGCTCCCTCCCACGCAGCAGCGAAAAGCTGCCAACTTCGATGTATTAAAATTTCAGATCCAGGACAAAGTTTATTGTGCCATGAGCTTTCCTGTCACCTCAGAAATAATAATACTGAGAAAACTGGGTCTGGAAGATGCACTCTCTCGCTGCTTTTCCCTTGCTCTGTTGCAGAGCCCACATGTCCAGTCCTTACCTCCTGCTTCATTGTGAGAATGCTATGGGGAAGCATGTCACAGGCTAAAGTTTGAGTAAGCAACATCTGCTCTCTGCTTGCCTACAGAGCTCGGCTTTTCATCACAGAGGTGCTCAGGCTGGTCAGGCATGATTTGCTTTTGGTAAATCTATGCTGGCTCTTCCCAGTCACGTTCCTGCTTTGACTGAGCCTGGAAATAATCTCCCAGAGTTTCAGGTGAAGCTGCTCCCCCCTAAGTTCCTCAGATCCTCCCTGCCTTCGACCCTCAGGGACCTCCCATGAGCACTGTGATCATTCAGAGATGACAGAAGGTGGCCTCACAATGACATTGACCACATCTCAGTGTGCTTGGTTGCTCCCCATTTGATCCCATGAGCTTACATGTGTCCAGTTTATTTAAGTAGTTCCTAACTTCACTGAATTTCACTGAATTTCACTGAATTTCTAGAGTTGGAAGGGACCATAGAGATCATCTAGTCCAACTCCCCTGCTGAAGCAGGATTGCCTAGAGCTAGAGCATGTTACTCAGGACTACATCCAGGCGGGTTTTGAAAATCTCCAAAGAAGGGGACTCCACAACCTCCCTGGGCAGCCTGTTCCAGGGTTCCGTCACCCTCACCGTGAAGAAGTTTCTCCTCATATTTGAGTGGAACCTCTTATGTTCCAACTTGTGCCCGTTGCCCCTCGTCCTCTCGGTGGGAACCACTGAAAAGAGTCTGGCTCCCTCCTCCTTCAACCCTCCCTTGAGATACTTGTAGGCGTTGATAAGGTCTCCCCTCAGCCTTCTCTTCTCCAGACTAAAGAGTCCCAGCTCTCTCAGTCTCTCCTCATAAGGGAGATGCTCCAATCATCCTCCTCTTCTGTGAGCAACACCTTTCTCCACCAAGCTTTGCTACTACCTGTAGGAATTTGGGACCCCAAGACCACACCTGGCTGGTAGTGACAGCACTGACATAGTCTTTTCGGTGTCCTGTGCCACTGGGTGCTCTGCCCCATTAAGGAGCAAGACCACAGTTTCATTAGTCCTCCTTTTGCTGCTGATGTACCTACAGATGCTCTTACCTAACCAGTTTCAACTCTGGCCTAGCTTTGGCCTTCCCAACTTTATCCCTGCGTGCTTACATGATGCTTTTAAAGCCCTTCCCTGAATATATCCCAATCCATCCTTGCATGGAAACTGTCTCCATAACTCTTACCAGGGCATTTGGTCATCTTGTATTCTTACAGCAGGAAGGACCAGCACTGCTCGAACTATCCAAGATAGGGACACCACGGATTTGTACAATGACGTTCTTTTTCACCTTTCTTTCTTTCCAAATAGTAGCTGACACTTGGTTTAGAGTTGGGTTTTTTGGCCCTTGCTGAGCTTCAGGTGCATTTTTTCCCATGGAACTACGATGACGATCCTGAGATCTTGTCCCTGGTTAGTAATGGGCAGCTCATGGGCCATTACTGCTCTGAGGTGATACTGCTTAGACATCATGGGTTCTCCTCGGAAGAAACCAATGCAATCGTGAGGAAGAGGCAGATGACTGCTGACAGAGGACATGTGCAGGATGGGTCCAGCTGGTGTAGATGCTGGGGTTTGTGTATTTCACTGGCTGGATTGCATTGGAGATAGGGGAAGGAGATTCTCTGAATAGGATACAGGTATGAAAAGATCCAGCCTTCCTTCTGCTTTGAGGAGGTGTGAGACAAATCACATTGGCTCTGGACATGCAAAGAATGATACTTTAAGTAATATACCCAGAGCAAATTGCTCTATAGCAGTGTTGCATGGGTGACCAAGCTGCGTGATGGATTTCACTTTGATTCTAATGGGGATAAATTGCTCTTTTGGGGGAAGTATTAAATCACTTTTAGGTTTTATAGCATGTGCTTGCAACTTTCCTTTTTTCACTTTGCAGTAGCTTGACTAGCTGTAGATGAACTGTGGCCATCGGTGTGCCCAAGTTGTTTCTGTTACAAATGGGATAATTGTACTTTCCTCCCTTGTTTATGTACGTTCCATATTCTGAAGTGCTCAGATATTGGGGTACAGAAATGCTTTTGCTGCCTTGAGTGCTTGCAGCTACTTTACATTGGTACGGCCAGCTGCTAGAAAGCAACTGGATCTGCCCAGCTGGGCAGGCTCCGAATTTGGAGAAATCTGATTGGAATTCCCAGTGGGAAAGTCACCACTCCCTCCCTGCTTCCTCGCTAATCCCTGCTGCAGCTCTAGGGCCTGGGTGTGGACGTGCAGCTGAGCAGAACAAGTGGTGAGACTGTATTTTGCAGCGATCCCCTCCACAAAGCAGGCTCCAGTGAAACGCTTCGCTTGTGTGACTGAAGGAATGCTCGGTGAAAAAGTTAAAATCAACAATTACAGCTAATAACTTGGTCGCTAAGTGGAAGCCCTGCAGAAAATCTAATCTTAGCATCTGAACGTTTGGAAACAAGTGTCTTTTTTTAACTGCTGAAGGGAAACAAATACAACTTGCCTCGTGCACAAGTTGGATGGAACAGGCAGTGGTTTCCAGCAGGAGGAAAAGGACATTAAAAATAGAATCTCCAGCCTCATTCACCCTTTACTTGTGATGCTGGAAAAATGCCATCGTCAGCCAAGACTGCTGCATATTAATTTCAGTAGATGTTGATGTCTCACTCCAGAGCTTTGTAGAAAATCGTTTCCTCTGGAGACATCTTTGTAAACACACAGAGAACACTGCATGTGTCCTGTTCTCATTTCATGTGAAAACCCCAATACAAATGACTTGATAATAGTTATTTTGGTGTTGATTTCAAGTAATTATGTGAGTGAAAGCTAGATTGTGAAGCTCTGTAGGTGTAGCCCCTTAGATGATAGGCGTCTTTTTGTGAGCAATCTACCTTAGTTAATCCTCTTTAGACAGAAGGAGTACACTGAAGTGTTAGGAGCCTTTGGGAGCCAAGCCAAATGCTTCAGCTTGCTGATAGCTGAAACCTTAGTGCCTCCCTTTGCAGATAAAAAGATAAGGAAGGGAAGAAGATTATCAGCAATATAATGAAATACCAAAGTTCTGAATTAGAGCTGGGTAACTGGGAGATAAAAAATCCCTGTAGTGACTGGGTGATGATGGACTGTGGTCATCTGGCCTCTCTTGCGTTCCTCTCTTTTTTCCTATTAGAAATTTGGAGGTGGGGATAACACTCTTTACTCAGATCTCCTCATTTTCAATGCAGACGGGGGGACTTGAGCTCTTAAGGCTGTCCGTAGAGGACTGCAAGTCAGTTAGCTTAATACAGCGTAATCCTTCTCTTAAGCAGGCAGTGAACCTAAAACAGCGTGGTGGAGGCTGCATGGCCAGCAAGCGGACCAGTAAGATGCTTTGAGCTAGAGCCCTGGGTGTAGGAGAAGGCAGGTCACAGCTGAAGTGGGTGTCACTTCAAACCTTTTCTCTTCTCATTCCTGTCATGGTAGTGAGGAGTTAACTAATTTAAAGTGGTTAGTAATGTGCCCCCAAAATCTGTCCAACCCCTTCTGGCCACTGCGCCCTTTGCCACTTACAGTAAATGTGACCCCTCCTTGTACTGAGAGCTGCAGTAAAGCTCTTAGTGGAGTCAGAAATGAGCAAAGCAAGAAGAAATAGGGAAACAGGCACTTCACTTTTGAAAGTCCTCTGGAATTGGCCCAGATGTGAGCCCTCCCACCTCCCATGTGTTTTTATACAGGTGTATTTTTTTGCCATTGTTGATTTTTAATGTCTGAAATCAGTCTTAGCTTTGGTGGGTGGGAATAGCATGGAGAATGTTTAAACTCTATCAAATTATTGCGCTTTTTCTTCCCAAGACAGAAACATTAGTTTGAAAATTACAGAAGCTAAATGCAAGCAGTACTCAGAAAGGTTTACTTTGCTCCTTGGCTAAACTCGACATTCACTTTTGTCTGGTATGCTTCCAATTAACTTAAATTCCCACCGGGGAACGAAAAGGTGATGAGTGATCAGTGAACATTGTATTGAGAGTGCTTTTCAATATTTCATTCTAGGAGCTGAGCTACTTACCTATAGCTCTTCATTTTTAGCTGAAGGATTGAACTTTTCCGTGGGCATGCTTCTGAGTCCTGAGAAGCATACTTGTTCTCCTCTTTCCCCACACAAATAGATGAACTGGTCTCTTGGTTAAGGTGTGATGTAGAGGTTCATGTTATCTTGAAGCAGTTCCCACTTCTGGCTCAGAGACTAATTTTGATCGAGTGAGGGTGTTTCAGTTCCTCCCTGAGAGCTGATGGAGATTTCCCACTGCATTTTGCTGAAATAAGCTTGTCAGGGAAGAGGCTTGTTTCCCTCAATACTTTGCCCAGCACAATGGCCTCTGGAAAGAAACAGGGTGAAAGGAGAAGCAGCCCATGTGCACCCCTTCGTCTCCAAGTCCGGTGTACCATCTTCCTGCCAGCCTCGTACTTACCTCCTCCAGTCTTCTTGCAGGAGCAGAGTACAGACATTTCTATTCTTCCTCATGGGGTGAGGGGTTTGTGCTTCGTTGCAGGTCTCCACGGTATTTCCTTTGGTCATCTCTGCAGATGAACTGGAAGTGCTCTTTTCTTTGGCCATTCTGCATTCTTTCTGGTTCTGTGTCGCGAGGATGCCAGCACTGCAGAGATTTTCAACCCAATTTTTTTTCTGCCTTTTTCTCTCTGCTGTGCTGTATCACTTTTCTACATTTGCAGCCTGGCCCTGGTTCCTGACATGGTGTCTGGTTTCAGGAAGAAGTCGAGACCAGTTGCTGTAGTTGTGAAAGATGCTTAGGAGCAGTGCTTTTGTTTACTCAGAGATTTCATGGGGACATCTTGGTATGTTCTGCAGCACGCAGCGCAGCTGAAACTGCCTTGCATCACATAGCCATGGAGGTCTGGGTTAGCTGTTGTTTCGGCTGTAAAAGAGAAGCCTGACTGACAGCTGTTTTTCTGACCACATGCCTACATTATTTTTCCAAGATATATATAGAAGTCTGACTTGCTGAGCAGAGCAAAATGACTTTGTGCAATTAATGTGACATGCTTAATAATGCTTGGAAGGGTGCAGGCATCTGCAGTTATGAACCTGACATGGCTAAAAAAAAATATATATCTGACAAGCAGTCCCAGCGCCAGCACAGCACGTTTTTCTAAAACAAGGGACTGCACAGTGCCCAATTGGTAATACTGCTTTCGAGAGGAGACACTCTATTTTTCCAAGAGAAACTTATTTCGTGCCAGAAACTCACTTTACCCTTGGATTATACTACAGGGTGACAAATTCAATTTACTTTTTTTTTTTCCCTTTGGCATTTTAATGTCATAATTACTTTCCTATTTAAACAGCTTGCTCCTTGAATACAAAGTATGGTTTGGTTATTAGCACTGCAGAGGCACCTTGGTGAAATCAGGTCCAACCAGCTATCCATATTTTTTCCAGTCGATAAATGATTTTTAAAAGGTCATCATGACATAATTGAAAAGTTGAAGTCTCAAGTAATTAGCGTACAATATGCAGCTTTCCACACCCATTATTTTTATACAGGTGCATTAGTAATACTGTTGTCTGGGGAGGTTTTAATTTGAAAAAGAGGGCATTCCCGAGGGGTGGCTGCTTGAAGATGAAACCTTATTTAGCTTGAGAAGTAAAGTCATCCACCATAGCTCCAATCTCTCTTAGCTCAGGTGCTAGAAGATGTTAGAAGAGAAGCCTGGCTCCCCTCCTTTCCTCAGCAGCAATATTTGTTTTACTGCAGCTCTTGCTGCCGCAGAGACAGCTATACCAGCTTCAACCTCTTGTAGCTGGTGGGACCTACCCTGCAGTATGTCCCTACCAGAAAGATAAGATTATACAAATCACAACATTTTTTTCATCAGAATATAGACACCAGATGCTTGGCTGACTGCCCTTTGCAGGAAAACACAGAAATAAGAGCGGATGGGGGAAAAGAAGGAGAGTTTAAGCTGTCTCACAATGCCTTGTCCCAGTGAATTGCCTGGTTTTAGTATTAGGTGGAAATTTAACTCCTGTTTTTTGGGCCTTGTTCCCTGCCTTACTTCCAAGGAGTGTCAGAAGGGGCAGAAGGAGAAGGTCGTGGGAGGCATTGACTATTGAAGGGTGTAGTTGAGGAGAAGAGGATGAAAATGTTAATTTATTAGCAAAGCAGGGATGAATTCGGTTTGAACCCAGAGTTTAAAAACACTACAGCTTGTTTGTCTTCTGAGATGGCCACTATCCCCAGTGACGAGCTCACCATGGAAGTATAGGATTCGGATACGCTGTACAAATATTTGCTGGAGTATGTAGTTTTATGCTTGGGGTCCTGCTAGAACGTGTTGCAGGCTGCATCTGACCCATGTGTCTGCACTGGCTTTCTATGGAAACTGCTATATAATCTCGGTCTCAGCCCCATGTGACGTTGGCATGTGGCCAGCTCACACCTCTTGACTCCAGAGCTGAAATATACTCTAGACTGGTAATACCTGTATAACAGAACAGTTCATCCAAGCCATTATGTACCCAGAAAATGCATTTACTAAGTGTTTTGTCTGGAAAAGCATTGAGCATCTATCCCATACATGTCAATCCATCACTGCCCAAACATAGATCTACAGTAACGGATCTTCTTTGCACTTGTGATTTTGCTTTCACAGTTTTGCTTTCTTAATTCTACATTCCGGAATATTAGAAAATAATACTTTCTGTCTGTCATGCTTAAGAAATCCAGGTATCACTGAGAAAGTGAAATCCTATGTGACAGAGGAAAATCTGGTTGAAATATGTGGGGGCTTTGCCTGAAAAGGCAAACTGAACGGTTTGGTCCTTGGGATCGAAATAGACCTTGGAGTTTTACCAGAGCTCCTTGTTCCCATTGTTTTTCTCTTTCAAATATGATGACTGGAGCTGTCTGGATGCAGAACTCATTTGAACTAAAAAGAAGTAGCTTTTAAACGGGATCTTCATTCTCTGGTCTCTCAGAAAGCCTGCTCAGGTATGAAACAGTTTATTGCTTTTGGTGGTGATCTTCTAGGCTGGTGTTTAATCTGTGTGAAATGTGAAATACTGATTTTATTTTACTTATATGGAAAAGGCCAAGCTTGTGAGCAAATTACTGTGTTGCTAAAGATCGGACAAGCTCCTTTGAACTAGTTTCTTTTCTAACCTATAGTGGTCATTTATTGCAGGCACTTAAAGATGAAAACCAGCGACTTCACACTTTTTAGAGACATTGAAGAAGAAATATTGTGCTCTTCATGCACATGAAAATCAGATTCAAGCAGATACAATAAACGTTAATTGAAACTTCTTGTCAGGTTTTCCTTTGTGTAAGCCTACAACTTCCCTGACAGCCTTACAATTATGGAAAGAAATATTAAAAGAAAATCACAGAGCAGATGTGATTCTGTGCCCAGGGATTATTTTGTAACCCTGAAAGGTTGAACTGACACCACTTTTGTGAAAGGAAGCAGCGGGTGAGCTCCTGTGTGCCATGTCACAAGTGACATTTGATTTAGGAAGTACCTCAGCTGGTATCCTCACCGTTCTAAAGAGGATATTGAAAATTAATGCCATTGCACGCTTCTAAATTGATCAAAATTGATGTCATTACAGACATAAAGGCATTGTAAAGCTGGATGAGGACTCACAAGGCATAACTTCAAGGGTAAGACCCTTATATGATGTACATTCTGTAACAGTAGACATCATGATGTAGTCTGCTGGTTTTAGGTTTCTTGTTCCTTCTGTGGGAGCAAGACTAGATGCTTGTGGGTTATTTAGGACTTCTTATCAGTAATACCCATACAGGACGTGAAAAGATACAGTAAATTTTAAATTGGTGTGCTGTTGGAGCTGAAGTCGTAAGAATTGCATCTTTGAGACTTAATCACCAGTGTGAACTTCCGTGTTGGAATAGGAATTTTTCCTTCAAGGAACAAATTACCCTCTCCAGCTTGGCGTGAACAGCTGGAAATTGCTGAAGGGTCTGTCCCTCAGAATGAGGGAAAATGTGGTAAGAAGCATTGTTTAGGATGGGGGTTTATCTTTCATTAGAGTATCCACATTGACATTTCTAAGGCTGGCATATTACACTCCAGAAGGAACACCCTTCCCTTTTCATGTTATAATTTTGGTTGATTCCATGCTTACAGACACCATTATGTTCTCCACTGTTCAATTAAACAAATGAGCTTCTAAATGTAGCAAGTAACCCCCTCTGTTGTGTTTTTTTTTTTTTTTCCCTTACTGATAAAAACACTCCTACTGAACCTGGAAGCAAGATTTACACAAGAAAATCCTTGCCCTGAGAGTGAGAACTGTGTTTTGATTTCTCTGCCAAGACTCCAGGCTTCTCAAAAGCTTAGTTATAAGCATGTAGGATCCTCAGCTAAGAGTTATATAGCGTAATAAGTGCTTGTAATCATTTATGAACTGGAATTAGAGTTGTAGAGTGATTTCTAATGCTATAATGCTTGTAATGCTAGAATTAGTACTTTCATACAGTGTATTGTGTCATACACTTAATTACTAATTAAGACATAATTAGCCAAAACACTGGCTATCATGCCTAAATCTTCTCCTTCCCCTCCGCCAAATAAAGTAATGCCAAATCTGTAAAATCATGAACTGAAAACAGTTGAAAATAATATCAACATTAGTGTCAAAACACTCAGGACTAGATATGAGCTCTGAAGTTAAACACCAAGTAAATCTCTGATCCTCAGCCTTACTGTGGCAATCTGCAAATATTTGGGTAAGGAATACGTAAGGAACAACTGCTCTGTACTTCATGTTGAATTTTCCTTAGAAGAAGAAAACACCTGTTACGTTGTCCCATCACAGACACAGAGGGCATGCAACCTTTATCTTCCTTCCATAGCCACGTGTTTGTGGTGAGGCAGAACTGGAGAGACCTGACAGAGTGACACCCATTGGTGACTCCTTTGTGCTCATATTTCAGTTTCCACTCCTTAAATTAAAAAAATAATACTTAGCACAAGAGAAGCACATTTTCCGTGCTGTTTTAGCCACAGACTAAATGCAAGTCGTGTGAATGATGGAGTATTCAAACTGCAAAGTTATTGCATTGCATTTACATTAAACAACATCCTAGGCAAGCCTTCCCTGACTTGAGCAAATAATTCTCTTGTGTACTGAGATTGTGATTTGTTTCATTTTCAAGTGTCTGTTGCTAGCAGTGGTTGGGCTAGAAAGTATTTTGTCTTAGCTTTTCTGTTTGTATTTATCTGTGTGTGTGTGCATGTGCGTGTGCACGTTGATGCATGAAGAGACAAGGCAAATGTCTGATAAAGGCTAATATTTGAAAAGACTGTTTTGAGTGTTAAAACCTACCTCTATCAGGATATCATATACCTATGACAAAGACAGTTTTTATTACCCTGATAAGGAATTGGTAGGAAAACAACAGTGGCTTATTTTTAATTGAAAAAAAAAAAAAAGTTACATGGTTTGAATGACTCTACATATTATTAACATAAAAAGGGTATCAATGGAATAAATTTCTAATTGTTTATATAGAGGCATTGTAAATCTAAATGAGCATTCATAAGGAATGACCTTAACTGATAAGATCCTTATATGATGTAGATTCTACATCAGTGGTTATCACTGTGTAGTCTGCTGTTTTAGAATTTCTTCTTTTTTTTTTTTTTTTTTTTTTACCATATGAGGAAGACTTGATGTTTGAAAAGATGTGTGATATTGTTAGCTTTGTGGCTGTGAAAATGTTTTCAGTCAAGGCAGCATAGATAAAAGGGCTGCAGGGAAAGCATCAGGGAGGGATGTCTTTGCTCCATGGGTGCTGGCAGAAGCTGATTATTGAAACAGAGTGTTCCCTGGAAGTTTGTGCCAGGTTCTGGTAGCTGGAAAGAGTGATGATCACTGTAAGGTTGTCTGTGAAAAACGAATTTTTATCTGCAGATAAGGCTATTATAAAGATGCTGTATGCACTGCTATACAATACTAATTTCTTACCCACTTGGGAAAGTAATGTGAGAGGTTTTGGACAGCCCCTGTTGTTCACAGAAGAGGTTGTATGAGGTAAGTTTTGCAGGTTCAGACCATTGTACCATTCTTTGCAAAAAGAGAGATTTTAATGTGGGGAAACCTTGCTGTAGACCCAAATTCTCTTTGAGCTGTCTCAGGATTTGAGTTCTGAAACCTGATTTTTCATATATGAATTCATTAATACAATTAAAAAGGTCTTGTATCTTCAGTAGAGTTCCTTATGATGCTCTTACAATTCTTTATTTTCTCTTTACTTAGGGCAAGACATCTCAGGTGTCCATCTCAGCTGGAATTTCAGTCTGCATTTATATTGTGTGAGTATGGTTAGAATCAATATGCTGATTATTTTATTACTTTGTTCTTTTATTTGATGCATCTATATACCACCTCCAGATACACTTAACACAGATGTAAACTGAACAGCTAAGTTAACTAGCACAAGCAAGTACAAACTAAAGGACTAAAATACCCTTCAAGCTCTCTGATCTTCTCAATAACACTCTGGAAGTGGTCTGGTTAAACAAATAATTATCCTCAAAGCATCCTCTGAAGGTGATTAAACTTGGTCCTTGCCAGGGAAAGGGACTTTGAATGTTATATCCTCTGAGGCATGAGGCATCTATCTGGGCAGCCATGAGGATGCTTCTGAGCTCTGGTGCCTGCACCCTGACAGCACATTGGAGAGACAGCTGGCATACATCACTCCTCCTTCACTTCCTACCCTGGTTTATACTGAAAGAAAACCTGTAAGAAACTCAAGGAAGAATCTGTGGTGATCTCCATCAGTCCCCTCATCAGGACATTGAGGGATTGAGACTTTGGGACACAGTGTAGAAAGCATTGCATTTGCCCCATATTTCATGTGTAGCATCAGAGTTTTCTGGCTGATGAATTGCTAGGCTGAAAATGCGGAGAGATTTATTTTCAGATCTAGAGGACTAGAGTCATAAGCAACTTGACGAATCAAAGCAATGTACTGGATTTGTGCTGGAGAACTGCGGGGAGAAACATAATGACCAAGGATGAGGAAAAGGCTGAGGCACTTAATGCTTTCTTTGCCTCAGTCTTTAATAGTAAGACCAGTTGTTCTCAGGGTACTCTGTCCCCTGAGCTGAATGACAGGGATGGGTAGCAGAGTGAAGCCCTCATGATCCAAGAGGAAATGGTTAGTGAGCTACTACACCACTTAGACACACAGAATTCTATGGGACTGGATGAGATCCACCCAAGGGTAATGAAGGAGCTGGCAGAAGTGCTCACTAAGCCACTTTCCATCATTTATCAGCAGTCCTAGCTAACCAGGGAGGTCCCAGTTGACTGGGGGCTAGCAAATGTGATACACATCTTCAAGAAAGGCCACAAGGAGGGAATTACAGGTCTGTCAGTCTGACCTCAGTGCCAGGGAAGGTTGTGGAGCAGATCATCACACAGCACCTGCAGGACACCCGGGTGATCAGGCCCAGTCAGCATGGGTTCGTGAAGGGTAGATACTGCTTGACTAACTTTATCTCCTTCTATGACAAGGTGACCTTGTGACTATGTGACTATGACAAGTGGATAAGGGAAAGGCTGTAGGTGTTATCTACCCAGACTTCAGTAAAGCCTTTGACACCATTTCCCACAATGTTCTCCTGGAGAAACTGGCTGCTGATGGCTTGGATGGGTGTACACTTTGCTAGGTAAAAAGGTTGGATGGCTTGCCCCAAAGAGTGGTGGTGAATGGAGTTAAATCCAGTTGGTGGCTGGTCACAAGTGGTGTTCCCTGGGGCTCAGAATTGGGGCCGGTTCTGTTTAATATCTTTATCAATGATCTGGACAAGGGGATTGAGTGCACCATCAGTAAGTTTGCAGACAGCACCAAGTTGGGCAGGAGTGTTAATGTGCTTGAGGGTAGGAAGGCTCTACAGAGGGATGTAGATAGGCTGGATTGATGGGCTGAGGCCAATGGTATGAGGTTCAACCAGACCAAGTGCTGGGTCCTGCACTTGGGTCACAACAACCTCATGAAGCACTACAGATTTGGGGAAGAAAGCTTGGCTGGAAAGCTGCCTGGCAGAAGAGGACATGGGGGTGTTGGTTGACAGCCATATGAATATGAGCCAGCAGTGTGCCCATGTGGCCAAGAAGATCAACAGCATCCTGGGCTGTATCAGAAATAGTGTGGCCAGCAGAACTGGGGAAGTGATTGTCTTCCTGTACTTGGCACTGGTGAGGCCTCACCTTGAGTACTGTGTTCAGTTCTGGGCCCCTCACTATAAGAAAGACATTGAGGTGCTGGATTGTGTTCAGAGAAGGGCAACAAAGATGGCGAGGGGTCTGGAGAACAAGTCTTATGTGGAGCATCTGAGGGAACTGGGGTTGTTTAGCCTGGAGAAAAGGAGCCTGAGGGAAGGCCTTATTGCTCTTTACAACTACATGAAAGTAGCTTGTAGGGAGGCAGGGGTCAGTCTCTTCTCCCAAGTAACAGGTGGTACGACGAGGAAATGGCGTCAAGTTGCCCCAGGGGAGGTTTAGGATGGATTTTATGAAAAATTGCTTCACTGAAAGGGTTGTCATGCATCGGAACAGGCTGCCCAGGGAAGTGGTTGAGTCACTATCCCTGGAGGTATTTAAAAGACATGTAGAAGTGGTGCTGAGGGACATGGTTTAGTGGTAACTTGGCAGTGCTAGCTTAATGGTTGGGCTTGTTGATCTTAAAGGTCTCTTTCAACCAGAACGGTTCTATGATTCCAAATGAACTTGGAAGCCAATGGAGTTTATGCAACATGGGAGTAGTATGGCCCCAGGGGACAAACCTGGATATGCAGATACATCTTCCATTCCCTTTTATTTCTCAGCTGCCTGAGATCTGAGTTAAGCACAGAATAACAGCACTTGGGGAACTGTAGCAAAGTGCACACCTCCAAGAGAGGCTTCTAATTCCTTAGCTGACTGGACAGGCAGAAACAGCCTTGGATACTGCTGCTAGCAGTCGCATTCCAAAACCATGTGGGATTCAAGCAGGATTTTACACTTGGGGTCAAATGCTTGAAGGAATGTAAAGCTGCTACCTCATGTCTTCTGCACTGGGGAGCAGATGAGTCACCGTTGCTTCTGACAGTTACGCACCGAGCAGGAATGGGGTTTTTCAGTGCATTCAGCGCCAACCTAGTAATGTTCTTACTGGTGTCAAGCAGAAGAGGGCCAGAACTAACTATTTATTGCAGCTATATAAGTAAATGGTGCAAGTAACACCTTGTATGTGAAACTTGCACGAAGGCTGAGGCCATCGGGATGGATGTCTGTGCCATGGGGAGGGGGTGTTGCAGGGAAGGAGTTTCCTTCTCAGCTCTCCTGGCTTTTGTTCTCAAAGATTTAAAATGGGTTTTGCCTGGATAAACCAACTGGCTTTTTCCAACTCTATCATTTAAGTCTATGGTGCCCAAGTTGAATGGCCTTTAACGTTAGTCTTTAAATCTTTTAATGTAGTGATTAAACATGACAGGGATTAAGTCCCTGTCCAATAGCAGCTCACCTGGGTGCGTTGCTGGTTAGATGCAAAGCACAAAGCCAAATGCTCTTAAGCACCCAAGCATACTGCTGTTTCAAAACATAGCAAGCTCCATCATGTCTTGTGGTTAGGAAGCATTTCTTTTTTATTGAAGATAAAGTGGAACAAAAAGCTGAAAAAAAGGAAAGTCTTCCAGAGCAAAAACTGTAGATTGTGCACAAAGCTTAGAACAGAAATTGAAGGGTTTTATGCCAAGTATTTGTACATATATATATGATATGGTTTAGATATATTTATGAGGTACCTACTCTAATGGAAAAAGAACTTACAAATTCATAATTTCCTCAGGTATCCAGATGAGACACTAAGTTACGCATACAAGGCAAATCAAACAGAGTTTGACACAAAACCCATTAACTAATAAACCATTCTTCTGGTTGCCAAGTTGCCTAAAATCTCCCAGGAAATGTCAGAGAGAAGGTGCCTGTGTGAGCCATGGAGCCTTTAGTTATATCAGCACACAACATATTTATTCTTGCAGGATTTTTGCCTCAGTGTGTTTTTTTCCTCCTCAACATTTTATTTGGGTCTTAAGGTTAACATAGAGTTCATGCATGATTTAAACCCTGTTCTGTGGGCAATGTCCTTTGGTTCCTCATTGGCCTTTTCCTATGATGATAATTACTACAGCATCTGAGTGCTTCACATAGCTTTATTTTCATAACATCTTGAAGAGATGAATAGGTAGCATTACTGTGCTTTACAGATTAACAATAGAAAGTTTGATGAAAAATAAAGTAAGTTTATTATTTATGAAGGGAAATTCCATTTAAAGAAAATTAAATTGTCCATTTATGGGTTTTGCTTCTACCTGGAAACCCCTCTGGGTAGTATGATTATGTCACTCTAGAAGTGAGATGCTCTTCTTTTTTCCTCCAGAAAAATAGAATAAGAATGTTTTCCTTACATGTGCTTGAATTTGAGAGGAATAATCTTTGGTTTTTTGCACTGGCTTTAAATATTTCATTCGAAATCTCTTCTCTTAAAAGAAGTAAACTTGGTCAGTGGAGTGGAGTCCTTGGTGAGTTGTCTCCTGATGCGTATTCTCCGTACAGGGATTACATGATACTACATGCCGTGGCAAAATGGAATAAAGATTGGGAGCCTGGGTTTCAAAAAAGCAAAGAAAACAGATGGATTAATCGTGGTTTTCATGCCTGCAGACATACCAACATCCAGGACAAAAATGCGAGTTTCCCTGCAGGACTGGTGCCAGGTATGCAATGAAGAAGGTGGCAGAGAGAGGCTGCCAGCTGCCCTGTGCAGGGTGGCTGAGGCTTTTGGGATGCTTTGTCAGAAACTTTCATAGGCATTTCTGGACAGAAAGGCAAAAACATGAGAGTCTCAGTCTCAATGCCTCTCAGCTCCCAAACACAGAAGCTTTTGCTTTAATCTTTCTACGCTTTTGATTTAATCTTTCTGCTTTTTCTTTGCACACTGCTTTGCACCTCTTGCTCTCTCCTGATGCCACGTGCTCGCCTTCCTCTGCATTCCTGGTTCTCCCCAGACTTCTGTGCTTCTTGTACCATGTTTTATTTATACAGCGCTCTTCCTGCTGCTTTGCTCAACACCAGTCCCTGCTTTGCTATTTCATGCTCTTGCTGCTCAGCCAGTCCCAGTTTTCCTTTCCTGCTCCCCCTGCATGCTGTTTTTTCCTTCATGGCCTTGCCAGCCTCCAAACCTGTGTCCCCCCTTTTTGGCCTCCCTGTCTTCTTTGCCCTTTCCTGCTCCAGCTGCTGCTTTTCATCCGCTCCCTGCCTCCCCCAGACCCTGCACACTATGCTGATTCCCATCCACTCCACATCCCAATCAGATGTCCCCTTACGCAGTGCTTGGATGGATGCTCCACCTGAAGCATCCCAAAGCTGTAGAAGTGCTGCCTGGGGCAAAAGGGAGCACATCTGGCATGTGATGGTCACTTTGAGGAGACCTTCCTGGGGCCGAGGATCCTTTGGCAGGCCTGGGGAGGATGTGGGGGGCAGAGGGGTAATGGGGAGGGAGTGTGGATGGGCAGGCAGGGGGCTGAGGCAAAGAGGCCACCCTGTTCTTCCAAGGTGGCTTTTTAAGACAGCCCTGTTGTTGCCGACTCCTCTCCAGGCTTGGCTTTTCCTGTCCCCTCCGAGGGAGCAAGAGTTAAGGCAGAGGGTGGCAGCTGGACAAGGCCAAAGCCCTTGGCATGTCTGCGTGACCCGGCTGCCGGCACCTGCCTCCTTCACTCTCCCCAGCCCAGCACCCTGCGCCCAGAGGGGCTGCCTCCTTGGGTGCTGTTCTGACCCTGCTCTCTCTTTTTTTGATGCACAGTATTTAGGACTTTGTGGGGAGGGGGGGAAGGATGCCCTTGGCTCTTCACAGATCCCCTTTGCATGAGCTGCCGCTGGAGGGAAGCTGCCCTCTGACTGGGAGGGATTTTTTCTAGGCAGGAGATTATTTGAAGCAATGTGTGCAAGCAGGGGTGGTCAGAGCAGTCTTCCAGCTTAGCTGCCGCCTAACCCTAATGTTGAGGTTGTGGAGGGCTGAAGAAACAGGGAACTGGTGCATAAACTGGGGTCAGAGCACGCTGAAACCAAAAAGGCTGCGCTGTAATGAGGAAAGAAACCGCCTACACGGCAAAGAAACTGTAGTCTGTACTTATTGCTGGGCTTATCTGTACCTTGTTTCTGCAAACTGTTCATCTGTATGGGTAGTACAGCTGAATTAAGTTTAAGGAAACAAAGACTTTGCCCAAAGGTATTCTCCATTCTAGCAAATGAACTGAAAATATAAAACATATGGGGCAATCTGACTTTTAACAATGGTAAAAAAAAAGAAAAAGAAAAAGCTTTTACTGTGTATTTTAAAGTTTCAAGGACAGCAAAAATCACTGGTGTGATTTAGCTGCATCCAGAGAGCTGATGCAATCTGTATCAGTAGGGAATTGCTTAACACATCTGGGCAGGATTCCTGCTGGTGGTGACTGCTGGATGTCTTTGCAGTATAATAGGCAATATGTGGGTGTTTTGGGGCATTCCTGTCTTTGAGCCTATAATTTCTGTTTCCCTTCTTTGTTGATGGTCACCAGCTGGGTCCTGACTTGTAGGGCTGGGCTGTCCCACCAGATGGGCATGCACATTTGATGTTCTCCTGGAGAAACTGGCTGCTGATGGCTTGGATGGGTGTACACTTTGCTAGGTAAAAAGGTTGGATGGCTTGCCCCAAAGAGTGGTGGTGAATGGAGTTAAATCCAGTTGGTGGCTGGTCACAAGTGGTGTTCCCTGGGGCTCAGAATTGGGGCCGGTTCTGTTTAATATCTTTATCAATGATCTGGACAAGGGGATTGAGTGCACCATCAGTAAGTTTGCAGACAGCACCAAGTTGGGCAGGAGTGTTAATGTGCTTGAGGGTAGGAAGGCTCTACAGAGGGATGTAGATAGGCTGGATTGATGGGCTGAGGCCAATGGTATGAGGTTCAACCAGACCAAGTGCTGGGTCCTGCACTTGGGTCACAACAACCTCATGAAGCACTACAGATTTGGGGAAGAAAGCTTGGCTGGAAAGCTGCCTGGCAGAAGAGGACATGGGGGTGTTGGTTGACAGCCATATGAATATGAGCCAGCAGTGTGCCCATGTGGCCAAGAAGATCAACAGCATCCTGGGCTGTATCAGAAATAGTGTGGCCAGCAGAACTGGGGAAGTGATTGTCTTCCTGTACTTGGCACTGGTGAGGCCTCACCTTGAGTACTGTGTTCAGTTCTGGGCCCCTCACTATAAGAAAGACATTGAGGTGCTGGATTGTGTTCAGAGAAGGGCAACAAAGATGGCGAGGGGTCTGGAGAACAAGTCTTATGTGGAGCATCTGAGGGAACTGGGGTTGTTTAGCCTGGAGAAAAGGAGCCTGAGGGAAGGCCTTATTGCTCTTTACAACTACATGAAAGTAGCTTGTAGGGAGGCAGGGGTCAGTCTCTTCTCCCAAGTAACAGGTGGTACGACGAGGAAATGGCGTCAAGTTGCCCCAGGGGAGGTTTAGGATGGATTTTATGAAAAATTGCTTCACTGAAAGGGTTGTCATGCATCGGAACAGGCTGCCCAGGGAAGTGGTTGAGTCACTATCCCTGGAGGTATTTAAAAGACATGTAGAAGTGGTGCTGAGGGACATGGTTTAGTGGTAACTTGGCAGTGCTAGCTTAATGGTTGGGCTTGTTGATCTTAAAGGTCTCTTTCAACCAGAACGGTTCTATGATTCCAAATGAACTTGGAAGCCAATGGAGTTTATGCAACATGGGAGTAGTATGGCCCCAGGGGACAAACCTGGATATGCAGATACATCTTCCATTCCCTTTTATTTCTCAGCTGCCTGAGATCTGAGTTAAGCACAGAATAACAGCACTTGGGGAACTGTAGCAAAGTGCACACCTCCAAGAGAGGCTTCTAATTCCTTAGCTGACTGGACAGGCAGAAACAGCCTTGGATACTGCTGCTAGCAGTCGCATTCCAAAACCATGTGGGATTCAAGCAGGATTTTACACTTGGGGTCAAATGCTTGAAGGAATGTAAAGCTGCTACCTCATGTCTTCTGCACTGGGGAGCAGATGAGTCACCGTTGCTTCTGACAGTTACGCACCGAGCAGGAATGGGGTTTTTCAGTGCATTCAGCGCCAACCTAGTAATGTTCTTACTGGTGTCAAGCAGAAGAGGGCCAGAACTAACTATTTATTGCAGCTATATAAGTAAATGGTGCAAGTAACACCTTGTATGTGAAACTTGCACGAAGGCTGAGGCCATCGGGATGGATGTCTGTGCCATGGGGAGGGGGTGTTGCAGGGAAGGAGTTTCCTTCTCAGCTCTCCTGGCTTTTGTTCTCAAAGATTTAAAATGGGTTTTGCCTGGATAAACCAACTGGCTTTTTCCAACTCTATCATTTAAGTCTATGGTGCCCAAGTTGAATGGCCTTTAACGTTAGTCTTTAAATCTTTTAATGTAGTGATTAAACATGACAGGGATTAAGTCCCTGTCCAATAGCAGCTCACCTGGGTGCGTTGCTGGTTAGATGCAAAGCACAAAGCCAAATGCTCTTAAGCACCCAAGCATACTGCTGTTTCAAAACATAGCAAGCTCCATCATGTCTTGTGGTTAGGAAGCATTTCTTTTTTATTGAAGATAAAGTGGAACAAAAAGCTGAAAAAAAGGAAAGTCTTCCAGAGCAAAAACTGTAGATTGTGCACAAAGCTTAGAACAGAAATTGAAGGGTTTTATGCCAAGTATTTGTACATATATATATGATATGGTTTAGATATATTTATGAGGTACCTACTCTAATGGAAAAAGAACTTACAAATTCATAATTTCCTCAGGTATCCAGATGAGACACTAAGTTACGCATACAAGGCAAATCAAACAGAGTTTGACACAAAACCCATTAACTAATAAACCATTCTTCTGGTTGCCAAGTTGCCTAAAATCTCCCAGGAAATGTCAGAGAGAAGGTGCCTGTGTGAGCCATGGAGCCTTTAGTTATATCAGCACACAACATATTTATTCTTGCAGGATTTTTGCCTCAGTGTGTTTTTTTCCTCCTCAACATTTTATTTGGGTCTTAAGGTTAACATAGAGTTCATGCATGATTTAAACCCTGTTCTGTGGGCAATGTCCTTTGGTTCCTCATTGGCCTTTTCCTATGATGATAATTACTACAGCATCTGAGTGCTTCACATAGCTTTATTTTCATAACATCTTGAAGAGATGAATAGGTAGCATTACTGTGCTTTACAGATTAACAATAGAAAGTTTGATGAAAAATAAAGTAAGTTTATTATTTATGAAGGGAAATTCCATTTAAAGAAAATTAAATTGTCCATTTATGGGTTTTGCTTCTACCTGGAAACCCCTCTGGGTAGTATGATTATGTCACTCTAGAAGTGAGATGCTCTTCTTTTTTCCTCCAGAAAAATAGAATAAGAATGTTTTCCTTACATGTGCTTGAATTTGAGAGGAATAATCTTTGGTTTTTTGCACTGGCTTTAAATATTTCATTCGAAATCTCTTCTCTTAAAAGAAGTAAACTTGGTCAGTGGAGTGGAGTCCTTGGTGAGTTGTCTCCTGATGCGTATTCTCCGTACAGGGATTACATGATACTACATGCCGTGGCAAAATGGAATAAAGATTGGGAGCCTGGGTTTCAAAAAAGCAAAGAAAACAGATGGATTAATCGTGGTTTTCATGCCTGCAGACATACCAACATCCAGGACAAAAATGCGAGTTTCCCTGCAGGACTGGTGCCAGGTATGCAATGAAGAAGGTGGCAGAGAGAGGCTGCCAGCTGCCCTGTGCAGGGTGGCTGAGGCTTTTGGGATGCTTTGTCAGAAACTTTCATAGGCATTTCTGGACAGAAAGGCAAAAACATGAGAGTCTCAGTCTCAATGCCTCTCAGCTCCCAAACACAGAAGCTTTTGCTTTAATCTTTCTACGCTTTTGATTTAATCTTTCTGCTTTTTCTTTGCACACTGCTTTGCACCTCTTGCTCTCTCCTGATGCCACGTGCTCGCCTTCCTCTGCATTCCTGGTTCTCCCCAGACTTCTGTGCTTCTTGTACCATGTTTTATTTATACAGCGCTCTTCCTGCTGCTTTGCTCAACACCAGTCCCTGCTTTGCTATTTCATGCTCTTGCTGCTCAGCCAGTCCCAGTTTTCCTTTCCTGCTCCCCCTGCATGCTGTTTTTTCCTTCATGGCCTTGCCAGCCTCCAAACCTGTGTCCCCCCTTTTTGCCCTCCCTGTCTTCTTTGCCCTTTCCTGCTCCAGCTGCTGCTTTTCATCCGCTCCCTGCCTCCCCCAGACCCTGCACACTATGCTGATTCCCATCCACTCCACATCCCAATCAGATGTCCCCTTACGCAGTGCTTGGATGGATGCTCCACCTGAAGCATCCCAAAGCTGTAGAAGTGCTGCCTGGGGCAAAAGGGAGCACATCTGGCATGTGATGGTCACTTTGAGGAGACCTTCCTGGGGCCGAGGATCCTTTGGCAGGCCTGGGGAGGATGTGGGGGGCAGAGGGGTAATGGGGAGGGAGTGTGGATGGGCAGGCAGGGGGCTGAGGCAAAGAGGCCACCCTGTTCTTCCAAGGTGGCTTTTTAAGACAGCCCTGTTGTTGCCGACTCCTCTCCAGGCTTGGCTTTTCCTGTCCCCTCCGAGGGAGCAAGAGTTAAGGCAGAGGGTGGCAGCTGGACAAGGCCAAAGCCCTTGGCATGTCTGCGTGACCCGGCTGCCGGCACCTGCCTCCTTCACTCTCCCCAGCCCAGCACCCTGCGCCCAGAGGGGCTGCCTCCTTGGGTGCTGTTCTGACCCTGCTCTCTCTTTTTTTGATGCACAGTATTTAGGACTTTGTGGGGAGGGGGGGAAGGATGCCCTTGGCTCTTCACAGATCCCCTTTGCATGAGCTGCCGCTGGAGGGAAGCTGCCCTCTGACTGGGAGGGATTTTTTCTAGGCAGGAGATTATTTGAAGCAATGTGTGCAAGCAGGGGTGGTCAGAGCAGTCTTCCAGCTTAGCTGCCGCCTAACCCTAATGTTGAGGTTGTGGAGGGCTGAAGAAACAGGGAACTGGTGCATAAACTGGGGTCAGAGCACGCTGAAACCAAAAAGGCTGCGCTGTAATGAGGAAAGAAACCGCCTACACGGCAAAGAAACTGTAGTCTGTACTTATTGCTGGGCTTATCTGTACCTTGTTTCTGCAAACTGTTCATCTGTATGGGTAGTACAGCTGAATTAAGTTTAAGGAAACAAAGACTTTGCCCAAAGGTATTCTCCATTCTAGCAAATGAACTGAAAATATAAAACATATGGGGCAATCTGACTTTTAACAATGGTAAAAAAAAAGAAAAAGAAAAAGCTTTTACTGTGTATTTTAAAGTTTCAAGGACAGCAAAAATCACTGGTGTGATTTAGCTGCATCCAGAGAGCTGATGCAATCTGTATCAGTAGGGAATTGCTTAACACATCTGGGCAGGATTCCTGCTGGTGGTGACTGCTGGATGTCTTTGCAGTATAATAGGCAATATGTGGGTGTTTTGGGGCATTCCTGTCTTTGAGCCTATAATTTCTGTTTCCCTTCTTTGTTGATGGTCACCAGCTGGGTCCTGACTTGTAGGGCTGGGCTGTCCCACCAGATGGGCATGCACATTTGAGTCCACAGTGCTTTGAACTTTCAGAAAGCACAGGTGGAAACCATGGAGGCCTTTCTGATAGCTTCAGTTGGTGTATTTTGCTATTATTTTATTCAGTTTGGGCTGAGACCCTCCCAAAAGAGGGTTTAAGTCCCATCACACTCAGTTTCTCAGGCAAAATAATCATGAGCATTGAAAACAGAAATGTCTGTGTCATACCCTCTGCAGAGAGAAGCAGGAGGTGAAGACAGCAGGTGCCTTGAACACTGCTGCAGTGATGGTCATTGCGGTAAGCAAAGGTCCCAGGAAGCCTATAAGCTTATAAAAACACTTTTCAGCTAAAATAAATCACTGCAGCTTCCCTCTCGCAGCTGACCAGCAATTTATTTGGTTCACACTCAGTTTAGGATCCTCCCAAAAGTGCTTACAGCCTCTTCCAAACTCCTCCGCACTAATAATCCTCGGCTCCTGCTAAGTGTCTGTACAGTCCAAAAAAATAACGTATATCTTTATGCTTTCAAATATCACTGTTGATGTGGGGAAAACCCTGCTGTTCCCCCCCTCTGCCCCAAGCTTTCTCTTTGCTGCTCTCCCCCTTGCTGGTGAGATTTAGGCTCGACCACAGCCGACTTTGCTGTCTCACTCCCCCTGCAACGGGGTGCCAAGCGTTATACACTGACGCAGCAGCTTTTCCCCCCTTCCCTCCATTTCCCCGGGCTGCTGCCGCTCCCTCAAAGCCAAAGTTTCTGCCCAGTGCAGGGAGGTGACGAGGCTTTGAACTTCTGCTGGGGGCTGGCTTGTTGTGGCGGGTCTGAAGGGCGCAGCGAGGGGCAAGGAGCAGGCGAGGGGCCACGGGGACAGCCAAAAGCTCCCAGGTGAAGGAGGCCAGGCACACCTTGTTTCCTTCCAAATTTTGAGCCAGCTGTACGTCCTTCCAGGTCTGGCCCTGGCAGCAGCTGGGCTGGCTGCAGTCACGCTGGGAAGCTGGAGCCTTTCTCTTCGTTTTTATATATTTTATTATTTTCCTTTTAACCATTTCAAACAGTTCTGTAGGAACAGAGCTGTAAGATTTTCTTTCATCTTTAAAGGGTGCAGGCTTTCTTTTTCAGAGCTGAACGCTTTGTTGTCAAAATAAGTGCATAACCTTGAGATCCCCAAAGCCTGTTTTAGGATCTGTGAACAGGTTGCACATGATTCTCTTACAAACTATCACTTTAAAGCGCTTCTCTTTCTTCCGCTGGATCTTAATCTGCCTTACAGAGGCTCAGGGGTGAACCAATTCAGTGTTTACTAATATTCTGCATTGGTAAAATAATAAAACAACACAAAACCACTTTTTTATTTCTTTTTTTTGAGGAAGGAAGTTATTATGAAAAATATATAAGGACGTATATCCATGTGTGCGTGTGTGCACATGTGCTGGTTTTGATTCAGAAGTGGAAGGGATGGCACCTAACACTGACAAAATGCAAGCGTATTTTTGACTTTCATCAGCCTTTTTCATGAGCCTAAAGCACTGTCACAGGACTCTACTGGCTGTTGATTTCAAAAAATGCAATGAAGTTATGATTCGATTGAAATTGCTATGAATTTTAATGAGTATGAGCTATCAATACAATGAATAAAAACTAAAAAGACTAGACTTTTTCTCCTGCTTATTTGAAATTTGGTGTTTTTTCATTACTGTTGTCATTCTTGCTGCCATCTGAGGTGCTGACACTAAATTTCAATATTTTTGAAGACTCCTAGAAAAACAAAATAAAAAGAATCCTGCATTAGCACGGTCAACTCACATTCCACTTTAATTGGTACATTATAATTTTCTTTCTGGTTTTCAAAAGTACTTTTTAGTTTCTCCAAATCACTTTATAAATTTACATTCTGGCTTAGCTGGTCAATTTTTCTATTTCAGAAAAGTCAAGTAGGCTTGGCAAAGCAAATTAATTTCCTTCAAATGTGATGGGTTTCACTGAAGTCTTAGTTCCCAAGTTCCACAGTCCCCTAACTAATTTACTCAGATGTAAAGCTGTCCAGATGGAGGAGTTGTTACTTGTTAAAGGCATGGATAGGGAAGAAAGTTCCCCCCTCCCCTGCTCCATGTTACCTGTCTACCCAAGGACAACTCCAAGTCTTTGAGTGGGGTGTCCAGGGTGCAAGCCTAAGGTTGAGCAGTGATGGAAGGGATCTTACCTCTGCTTTTTCTTTCAGGATTCACACACATGCTCACACTCTGCCACAGTCACTTTGGTCTTCCCCAGATTAAGTTTTTAACTCAAGCTGCCCATCAATAAAATCCAGGAAAGCACATCATCTGGTTATGGGGAGCAGGGATGCAGAACCAAGTGATATGAGAGCATCTGTGCAATTCCAGCTGATGCCATTGCAGAGGCTGAAGATATCAGACTCATCTTGTTTCTTTTTTTTGTTGTTTTAAATTTACACTGTATCTCACTGGGGTCAGTAGAGAATTTTGAGCTGGGGGTGATCACATAGACAGGCTTGTCCTTTCTGTCTCATTGACTTCATCTTTTCAAAAAGTTTTATACTCTCCAAGCTTCTTAAAGACTTTTGATTTTACAGGTTTTTTTAACTGAAATCCTTGTACCTATCTCTGATCGGCTTGAAAAGTCTTATGCAGACTCAGAAACGGATTGTGAAAGGTCTGTGAATAAGTATTTCAGCTGGTTAATATTCCCTGCCTGCTTCTGGACAGCAAAATACCTCTGTATGTATGTAAATGCCAACCATTCTAAGCACTCCTTCAAAGTTTATATTGCTGGTTGCAAAACCTCATCAACTTTCTGATAATTATCTGTGTACCAGAACAGCCCCTCTATACAAAAAAATAAAGATCAAAGAGCAGATCAGGTTGATGGTGTTCTCAGCTGTATTTGCTTCTGTCAGTAAGTATTGAGGGACCAGAGAGAAGTGTGTAAAATTCTTCCCAGGCCTTGCTTGGCTATTTTTCCCTGCTCTCCTCTTTGGCTGTGCTCAGAGGGTGAAGTCTTATGCAGAAATGGGAAAAATCTCAGGGAGTGTGCATGGCTCTCAAAACAGTAGCTTGCCCTTTATAGAAGAACTTGTAGCAAGTAATGATTTACACACCTTTAAGGGAAAGGAAAACTGCTTGTCAATGAATGTTCTCATATGCAATGGAATTTCAAGTTACTAAGCAAAAAGAAACACACATAATGCGTAGATAGAGGCATCAAGTGAATCTTTTCACCTAGGCTTTTGGAAAATGCTACTCAAGAAAAAATTAGTTGCATAAAAACCAATGTCACACTTAATTCTGCGAACAGAGTGACTGCGTAATTAACCAAGCTAGCTGGAGTGAAGAGACATTAGGGGATCAGGTTAGAGAAGTAGAGTTTTAGTATCACAAAAATAAGAACTGTGGGGCAGAAGAAATGCTGTGAGGGGAAAAATGACTGGTTAGAAACTCCCATCCCTACACACACAAGAGTATCTGCTTAAATTCAAGTCATAGCTGACTTCAGAACCTGTGCTACTTTGGAAGAGAGAGAAAATCTTTAAAAACATGTTGAAACAAGGAAAAAGTTGGAACATTTCTGAAATACTGGAAACTTGCGTGTGTTTTATACCATCCCTTTTCAGCCACAAACCTTTGTTCCTAGGTTAGGTGTTTGGCCTGCCTGGAGTCCCTCAGTAAGCAATGGGGAGAGAAGGATTCCTGCTTGGCATCTCCAGAAGTGGTAAAGCAGCCTGGCTTGTTCATACAGTCCCTGGGAGCAGCACAGTGGGCCTTACTGAAAATTTTAACTCAGAGTATGCTGAAAGAAGTGGGATATGCCACATATGCCAAAATTGGTCCTATTGTTCGATTTCATGCCTCCAAAAAAAGCCAAAAAAGATTCAGTTTTCACCAAGCCACTAAGAAAAAAAAGTAATGAATGTGTCTGTTCTTACAGTGTGTTTCAATTATAGCAACAACATAGAAAAACTGTCAATAAAGGTGATAAATACAGTGAGTATAAATTACTGTGTGTGATCATACAGGGGTGAAAGAGAGACTGGTTTGGGAAATATGGAGTATCTCTTTTCCTCTCCAGACACCATCTCCAGGTTTCACTCGGGCAACTGCCGTCTCCTGCTGCCCTCGGTGCTTCCTGGGTTACTTATGGTTCTTCTGCTTTGCACAGGTGGTGAAATTTTCCATCAGTGGCTGCTGTCAGTTTAATAATCTTCCCTGAAAAGCACTGTGCTCAGAGCTTCTCTCTGTTTTCCCCTGCTAATTTCCAAGTGGAGCATCACTCCCTGAAAGTTCGGCTGCTTAGGAGCTGATCCAAACTGTGGGGCTGGTTTTAATTTTTGCGCTCTTGCAAACTCTGTCTCTTTTTGTCTCCCCATGGCCACATTTAGCTTCTCCCAGCTTTTCTCCATTTGCTGGTGCAGTAGAGCAGGACCTGCTACTCCATAACCAGCCACTTCTGCGTCTGCTCCAGCATCCTCTCCGGGACAGTGGGAAGCACCAGGTCCAGCAGTGAAAGGTCTGAGAAACGCTGGAGCAAGGTAGTTAAAAAGAATCTCCTCTGTGGGGAAAAAGTTTTCTTTCACCCATCCTCAAAGGCTGCTTTATGTCCTGCAGCCTATGCTGGAAGATAAGCTCCATTAAAATCAAATCACAAGTTTATTTTTAGCACTTAACGTATTCTCTTTTTTTCCATGCACATTTCCATTCCCTTTTAATGCGTGAAACCCTGTCCTTGGTTGCCTCTGGTGGGAAGAACTGCACCAGCCAGTCGTATGCTGTGGGAAATGATTGCTTTTCACCCTTTGCCTTTTATTTTCAGCAGATGCCTTCCTGCTCGTGTATGACGGGAAATGATAATCAAGACTCACTTTCTTTGGTGCCATTCATTATTTTAAACCCCTTTATCTTTTCCCTTCTCTGAAGCGAACAGGTTTGATTTTACTACTCATCTAGAAGCTTTTTTTGTCTCTAATTATTTTCATTGTCATTTCTGAACTCATTTCATTTCTACTTTGTCCTTCTCAAGGTGTCCACAACTGCTCATGTTGTGCTAAGTTGGGGTAATAAAAAATATTTTCAGTATTGCTTCTCTGTTCCATTCTTTTTCCTTCCTAACTATTCCTTTTTTTATCACTGCAAGACATCTCCGACAAAATGCCTACAGTGACACTCGAGTGTTTTTCTGACTCTTGACAGTTAAATTTAGAAGCCAGAAGATGTAGTTCATATTCTTCCTCTCAGAAAGCACCATCTTCTGTTTGAAAACGCTGCATTCATCTGTGATGGCATCTTGCTTTGCTGATATCTCATCCAAGCTCCTCTCCTGGTTTACTTAAAAGTTTTTGCCTTCCACCATTTCCACTCTCCTGTTTCTTTACTCATTTTCAGACTTTCTCAGCAAAAAATCTTTTGTCACTTGACTGCCCAAGACTATTTTATATCTGCATTTTATTCCTCTTCATTCCCAGAGCCTGAGTTTATCTGTATTTGTTACAACTTGCGTTATCTTTTATTTTTTAGTATTGTCCATTTTAAAAACAGTTTAAATCCAGGTCAGATCAAGGAATTGCCATGATTTATTAGTGAGTCTCAAAATCTTTGACTGTACTAGTCAGTACTTACAGCAAAACCACTTCATCAACTAGGATAAATCACTAAGGTTCACTCAGAAGCACAGACGTTGATCAGCTCATCAGTCATACAGGCTGCAGAAGGCCACGGTGCAGCAAATAATAATAATTGATTGATAATTTCAGGGATTTTCTTTTTCATTAGAAATACTGACTTACAAACAAGGAGAACAGTGTAGCTGTGTATTTCACGATTACATCAGCCACCACAGGGGCAAATTGGCTGATCAGAAAAGAGCATTCCAGATTTTTTTTTTATTAATAAAAATACTTATCCAGGAATTGCTTTAGCAATTCTCATGATCTAAAAATAGTAACAGGTTAAAAAATGTAATTATATGTTTTTAAAACATTTGAAAAAAAAATCCAGCTGCTTCTCTCTGAATTGCCGGTTTCTGACTTGGGGACTCTGTTTCCAGGGCAACAGTTGATAACATAACAAACACTGAAGGAAGTACACGAGAGAATTCCCTCTTCTATTTTAGGTGAGCATTATGTCCCTCTGTTATTGCTAAGGAAATGAGGAGTATTTTGTACTGAGAAGTGTTTGTCAGGCATCTCTGCGTGAAAAGCCTTTGCAGTGTGTTCGTTGCCTGGCGTTTGCCAAGAGATGGAGCTGCAGAGTCAGGCACCCACCAAGCCTGACCCCCGTAAATCAGGAGTGTTATAATAAAACCCTTGGCAGCCAGAGCCTGTAGCCTCTCATACTGATGCATGATACTCTTCCCCCAGTGACGGCGGGCTTGTGCTGGGCACTTAGCCAACTCTGTCCAATCTATTCCAATTTATTTCATTAAGCCATGATTCAGAAAAGTCAAGGAACGAGCCATATTAATCTTGGTGGATCCTGGTCTCTGCTCAGATGATGTTATAGAAAATGCTCAGCAGTCCCACAGTTGAGCAGCAACAGGATGCAAACAGCTGCCCTCTTGGACTTGCCTTAAAATGTCCCTTCCCTACATGCACCCCTGAAAAAGGCCTCTTGTGCTGCACAGCTCTTACTCAGCAGGTAATTCTCAGGGGCTACCTTCACAGTTTAGGCATTGCCCCAAACTTTGTCTCAGTTTCTGGTCACCTGCAGTGTAAGACAGAAGATAGCAAAGATACCAAACTGCTGGAGACCCAAGACTGTCAATCCCGCCCCGTATGGATTTAGAGGTTTAGCCCTGAAGCTGTAAACCTGTAAACCAGTGTTAGTACAGAGCGAAGCCAAGTGCTTTCAGAGTAGACCTTGGGTCCAACTCTGAGTTCATGCAGTGATCCAGCATCCCTGAGCTAGCTTCCATCCGCATCACGCTCCCATCCTTCCCATTCTAGCACCCTGGTGGGTGGAACGGGTCCAGGTTTGTCAGTACCTGCCCATGACATCCCAGGATTGCCTAGAGCTACTTTGGGATTAGGTACAAGCACGGAGAGCCTTCTGAGCTAATCAGGTTCCCGCTCCTATCCAAGCCCCAGGGGATTCTCAGAATAGACATTCCTGCAAACAAAGTCACTCCAGCCCCTGGATCTTCCCACAACACATCTGTCACATCAGTTCTAGTGTAAAAAAAGAGCCAGGAAATGGCAAGAACAGTCTTACCCAAGTACCCTCTTGCACCTGTGAGCAGTCAGGGCATTTCTCTGTTTTAAAATCTTTGTTCTGCTTCATTTAAAATCCTTGTACTTACCGACTTGTTTGGTTAGAACCTGCAGGGGATCATGGGATAAATTCTCGCTCGGTCACACTCCTGGGTGAGGGAGGAAGGGAGAGATGGAAATGAGCTAAGGGAGGTGAGTCTGCCTCTGCCTTTGGCTTGCAGTATGAACCATGAGCCTGTGCAAACCAGTTTTGAACCTTTATTCCAATAAAGATGTCATTCTTTGTGTTCAGTGGTATGTCGGTAAAAGAGATACTCAAACCTAAATGTATTAGAGGAAAGGCCAGTTGTCTATTTGCTAAACAGTGTTGAGGAAAGTCCTTTCTCCTCCCTATTTTTTCATGGGAAAAGGCTGACCTGGGTTATGTACATAACTCCAGCAGAAATATCTTGGCTGGGAATACTGACCAGAGTGAGGGGTTCAAATAATTTTTGGGGACAAGGATCAGGCAGTGTGTGTCTAGTTGATGTTTCCTTCTGGGTGTTGGAGGTAACACTTGGCTGGCAAATTTCTGAAATTGCTGTTCTTTGCTAACTTTGGGCTATGATTGGCCTCAAGATAGACTCAAAATTTATCATTGGCAACCCCAAGCTCTGTTTGGAGTTTTAGACTACACAAAGCTGAGTGAAATAGTTTTTTATCTGACTTTCCAGTGAAAAGCCTGTTTGTCAATCAGTTTGTCACTTGGTGGTTGGTTAGGGAAGGAAATCCAAAAATAGTACTGGAGAGAAATGGAGTATTATCCGTGCTTGCAGGTGGCAAGTCAAACTCCACATGCCTTTTGGCCATATGTAGATCCGAAGCAACGTAACACACATTGTCCCTTGCCATGTTGTCAAAAGAAAGAAGAGAAGAATTTAAGTTGCTTAGGATAAAAAAAAAAAGTGTCTGCTGAAAACTTGACTTCCGATAATAATTTCTTGGACCACTTGCGTTATTTTAATGAGGTAAATAGATTATAATTTTTAAACCAAAATAACCCCCTTAAACTTAAGTTCTTCTGACACATGGACCTATGGGTCCATGTGCTCCAGTGGAGCAGTGAGTCCCAGTTTTCATAGCCATGTCCCTGAGCCCAACAAGCCCCTGTGGAGCCTGCACTGGGCTGCTATCTTGGGCACTGGGCTATGGTTCAGATGTGATATGCTCGTTCCCCACCTCTGAAGCCCACATCACTGGTTAGAAACTACAGCTCTAGGTAAGCCCTGGCTGAACCTGAGTGTCTCAGCCCCCCTGTGTTGGTAAATGGAAACATCAGTAATGAATAAACTTAATATGTTTTGTCACAGCTTAAAGATGACCTGCTTCATACAGGTAAGTGGTGCTTTCTTAGTATCCCTGGTTTAGACAGGTGTTTACTGACAGAGGAGTGGGTAAGTGACTCAACATGGAGCTCGCTAAATTTGACAGAAAGCTCTTAAAGGCTTCACTTAGCGTTGGAGAGATGCCAGTATATTTATGGACTTATGTCAGCTGATGAAAACACAGCTTGTTTGGCATTTTTGCTGTGTGAAGAACCTGGGGAAATTTGGTCCTGTCTCCTGTGCATACTTACCTGAGTTTTCAGGGAGTAGGTCCATGCACTGGAGAGCAGACAAACCACATACACGCGAGCTGAGCTGTATTTTAATTAAGCAATTGAGAGTAATATTTTTGCACTGCACAGGTAGTTGATATTCTAAATGGTGTAATTAGGTGCGCATACTTTGTTTGCTAGAGATAAAGTGGCTCTATTAAAGTGCTGTAATGAAATAACCACCTTTTGTTGGAGCAGCTGTTTTCTGCATTGTGAAACAGCTTCCCCCCAGTAGAAAACTTGTCCCAAGGCACAGCTGTCCCCTGAGGCCATGATGGACATTGCAAGTGCTCTGCTCCAGCCTAACTAGGAGCAGACATCTCATGGAAGTTCCAGTTTTGCTTCCCTAGAAAGCCATGGGGTAATGTGACTCAGACTTTAGGAATTGTAAAAGTCAGTCATGGGATGCTGGGCCTGTTTGAGTCCCTGCTCCTTCTTGTGCTTATCTGTGGAACAATGGTTCAGTGTCACTTATAATGGGATTATAATGGGACGAGTATACACCACATTATTTGAAAAATAATTTCTCTGTGTATTGTTGACTGATCTCACCCATAAGATTGAAGAGTGGGAAAAGGAAAACATAGCACATTGGGGCTTTTAAGATGGAAGTACTTCTGGCGAAGCTTAGGGTGATTTGATAACAGGTGGCAAAGGTCCATGAGCTGGCCGGGCATTTTCCAGTAAAGCATGTTTCTGATAAAAAATGGTTCTTCGAACCCAGAGTATTTAATGGACACATCTCAGGGTTGATTGTCATTCAGCATTCACAGGCAGGGGCCTCCCAGCCACAGCAAAGCTTGGAGGCAGGCCCTCTGCGAAGCTCTCTGGCTGTGGCTAAGGGGGGCAAAAAATAAACGATACTAGTTGGTTTGACATCTACTCAGCACTGATTAGTAGAGTGAAATGACTGATGTTAAGAAAATATTTTTTATATTTTGGTAGGATGCAACAGCTGCTGGTGTCCCAGTTTACAACAACTTTGCCAGGAAGGAAAGATATGGGAAATACCTGAACACCTGGGGTTGATAGCAGTAAGGCAGATGGACTAAGATCACTCCTACTTCATGGCTGTCAGACTGTTTATTTTAAAAGCTATTATGTTTTTCTTTAAAAATACTTTCTTACTTCTTTTTCATTCCAGGTACATCATTGCAGCAGGGATTGTAGTTTACATCACAAAAAGATCAGTTGTCACTGGTTCATATCTAAGACATCAGAACATCCTGCTAACTGAGTAAAAAAAAAGGACTAAGACCTGAGTAGGCATGGAGTCCTAATTCCTGCCTTGGCTTTTTGGGGATTCCTTCAGAATAACTCGAATAACATTTTCTTGGGTAATATATGTAACAGCAGTTTGCCCTTTGAGTAGCTTGGGATGAACGTAGCAACTCTTGGAAAATTTGGGTTCAGCTCTGTTATTCCCACATGTTATTCCACATGAGCATCTTGAAAGACCCACAGGGATCACCTTTGCTCTCGCACCTTTTTCTTTGACATTTAGCTGCTGTTTTCTTCAACATCACTGCTGTTAGGTTTAAGACTTATCATATTATATGGGCTCTAGTTCAGGGGTCTGTTTGTTCACCAGTGTGGGGTGGGTTGGGTAACACATGTCCCACTGTTGCTAATGCCAGGTACTGGAAAAGAGAGGTAAAGCCCTACAGCTTCTGGAGCTGTCATTTGTGGTACTTTTCACAAGCAACACACTCACTTGGAAAAATAATTATAAAAAAAAAAAAAGCTGATGCCTTTCTTCTGTGCTCATGGCTCAAGCTGTTCCCTCTGAGTCTCCTGCACTGTGTTGATATGGCAACAGGCTGCCAGATTTTACATCAAGAGCAGCGCCGCAGCACTTTGTTCTAACGATTTATGGTTGTTGATTCAAGATATTTGGAGAACTTTCTTCACTGCTTCCCTTACCTCTCTGGACCTTCAAGGTCAATTTATTTTTCTTCCTACATTGCTGTCAGGTTATTTCCTCTCCTGTTGCATTCCCCTCAGGATAACTCCCTTCAGTGCAACATACATCTCTATGGAGAGGTATAGGCAATGCCTGGCCAGTTTGGATGTATATTTTAGCCATGCCAAGTGCCTGCAATTCCTGGACCACTAAGCTGTTGGAAAGCCTAACTCCAGTGAAGATCTGCCTGGTTTTCCACCAGCTCACAAGCTCAGGCTTCTGGTCAGTGGCCCTGAGGCAGCCCTGCTTTTCTGATGTCTTGTGGGTTTTATACTCCTATAAGATGAGACAATGGGTCTGAGGCTCCCTGGCACAGATCGGGCAAGGGGCCACTGCAGAAGGTGCCCATTAGCTGGGTATCTGAACTACATCCATGCTCATAAGGGTTGGGGCATAGGTTTGAGCACTGCCTTGTGGTTTCCTACACTGCTTGGCTGGGTTAGCCCAGTGGCTGGTGTGGTTTTGGCCTGTATTGACTACAAGCTGCAGGCACTGGGTGCTGTGAGGAGAGGAGCATATGCCAAGGACACTTCCTGCCAGGCAGTCTGGATACGGCCACCCTGATTTTAGGAGGAGAAGGGTTTGCCATGCAGGGGAGAACTGGGCTTTGCTGTTTGGCCTCAGTGTCAAAGACCCCCGGCCTGTCCTATTTTACTAGTGCAGACAAACTAGTAATGACCACTAAGTGGTGCAGGGCAGACTGTCCTCATGGCCTGGACCATTCTATGATTCTATGGCAGACCATGTTGTGCAAAGCATTCCTGTTCAGATGGCTCAGGGCTAGCTACCTCTAGGGCAGGCTGGAGGCAGCCCTATGGCACAGCTGGGCATCATATACTGCCCTCTGGGTCTGTGACTGTTGTTGTTGCTCTTACTGTTATTGCTATTGTGGTGATGATGATCAGTATGACTTTTTGAGCTTCCAACCTCCAAAACAGCCTGAAGGCTCTGCTCTAAGCTGCCACAGCAATGCTTTAATGGCAGGAAATTGAGGGTGCACACTTCATGCCTAGGGCTGCGGCATCAAAGCCTGCAGAAGTGCACGAAGGTCAAGAACAGGCTGGGGTCATGCTGGAGGGTGGCAGTGGTTGGACAGATGCAAAGCTGGTGCGACCACTTCCAAACTGCCCAGCTCCTGGAGCCTGATGTCGCCTGGAGCCGGGAGCAAACAAACATTTATCCAGCGTGGAAGATCATCAGATGCCAGGGCTGAGATGGAGAACTGAGTGATTTGAGGGCAGAGGTACCCTCAGGGTCTAATCTAGCAGTCATGAAGCACCAGCCCTGCAACTTCTTATGTCATTAGGGCCTCCAGGGCTGCTGCTCAGGGATGCAGCACAGTGCCGTATGTCCCTAGAATTTCTCCCAAGTGTGCTGGAGACTTCATTGAAGACTGATGACTGCCCTAACCTGCCTTTCAGTGGGTCCTTGGGAGTCATGGGGCTGTAAATATCAGTAAACAGGGCAAGCAGCAAACAAGTACTTCTTGGTTTCCTCCCCAAGACTGATGAGTGTTGCGTATCTGAGTATTGTCTCTTCTTGTGGGATGTCCAAAATGGTACGGCTGCACCCCAGCAGCATTTGTGAGAGCTTGCAGTGGGTCCTTCCTGCTTGGATGCAAACACTTTATCATTCCAATTAGCTCAATTCAGTGTGCAAGAAATATGCGAAAATTCCTTTTTCCTAAGAGAATATAAATGTTTTCATATAATTTGACAGTTTTAAGAAATTTTTTCCTAGGGATAAGGAAACAAAGTTTGGTAATATAACAATGAAACCAAATGGTTCAATGAAACCAAAGCTTCAGGGATACGGTTTTTTCAGGATGACTAGTTTTAAAGTCCTGGTGTATTTTCTCCTTTTACTTAAAATGAGGTAATTATCAGAGCACATTACATGCATCTCAAATAAGAACTATTCTAGGAGCTTGCAAAAGTAAATCTGAAATAGTTATCCTTAAGCTTAAGTAAATGATCCACTACTATAGGAAGTCAAGAGAGGGAGTGAACCTTTCCACTAATACCTTTGTTAATCGTAAGTGGAATACTCTTGTTCATCTTCTTTTAATTGATGGCAAAGACAGTTCTTGTGTTGTACACACCAGCACTTACCAGTTGGTGCCATGCTGAATGACTAGATCTAAAAGTGGAGAAAGGCATTCAGGCCTAATAAAGCTGCACTGCTTCCTGAGATATTGCTGTCACTCTGATATCATTATAATACAGAATAACAAAGCCCAACTAGATCAGTTGCTTTTTCTTTGCCGTTGTGATCCCCTATATACTCTCTGTTTTATACCTGTGCTAACACGTCATTTTAGCATAGAAGGAGCTAGAGATTTGTATGTTTATTAGTCATGCTCCTCAACCTTATAGCTTTATTGGAGCTAAAACCATGAACTGTTTCAAGGTTAGCCTCATGCTCATCTTTGAAGAACTGGAGCTCATGGGAGCATAACTCCAGAACAAATTATGAATGATAGTATTGCTGAATTTCCTAGTACTATTTGTTTCTATAATGGTACGCTTTTTCTTCAGGGTTGCCTAAGTAAGGATAAAAATCTGTTTTTAAAAGCATGTTGAATATGTTAGCTAAGAAGTTTTAGTATTTTGACCAAACAGGGAAAGCTGAACCTTGAGTCATTAGTTGCTTGACATGGAGCCTGGTGTTAAAAATACAGCTTCAAGGAAAGACCAAGCTCTAAGTATTGAAGTGCCAATATATTTTAAAAGGATCTTAAAAAAGATTTTTAGATACTTAAAGAGACAGTATCTTCTTTTGTGATTCATAAATCCAGTATTTCTTGAAAGACACAGTAAAACCATCCATCCATATTAGTTTTGCACTAGTTGCAAAACTAATAACCAGTCATGGAGCTTGCAGTGAGTTATATATCCAAATAGGAATAAAGCTATGAAGCTAACTCCTGTTACTGGACTCCAGGTTGAAAAAGGGAAAGAGAGGTGGCATGTTTTGGCTATACACTACTCAAAGTTGATCTTTATTCCCAACACAGAAGGTAAGATCTACAGGAATCCCTTTCCAGTCTTGGACTGACAAATGATGTTACACAAGCATACCATCTTATGCTCACTTTGAACTTAATGGGATTTCCTGGGGGAAAACTTACCGTAATTTGTTACAGGTTGTTCCATTAAAAAAAAAAAAAGAAAAAGTTTTATTCTGCATTTATTTGATGGTATTGCACCGAGCACTTCAATTCCTTTTCATTGTTTTGCTGATGAGAGATTCTTATTGAAATACAAACCATCTTTCTACTGTCAGTGAATGGTTAACAGTTTTAAAAAGCACTTATCTGGGAAATAGCTGTAGTCAAAGACACAGAAATTACTTTACTTAAAATTAAGTAGTTGCCTCATCCACCAGAAGCATGATGTAATTAATAGACTGATTTTTTTCATCTCTATCACATTGATAGTAAACTCAAAATGTAATCTTCCTGCACTTTTATTTTTTTCTATTTTGTTGTAGAAGTGATCGCTCACTACTAATAAGAGGCAAGCTCACATCGTGTGTATTTCTAATTATTGTGAGTTCATATTTCATTACTTGATTGTGAAAGCACTCTTAAAAGATATTCTTGTTTTTTAAGAATACCTGAAAGTTGTTTCTCACTCCTGTCCCAACTGCGTTAAGGATATGTATTAATCATACCTACGTATGGTTCTGGAGATACCTCTGGCATTGGAAAGCCATGAGAACATCCAGACATATCATACATGGCTGTGCTTGGACACCTGAGTGGGAGTGGAGGAAGAGAAAGGATATCACTCCCGTGTTGTTTGATTACCTACAGATAGCCACAACTTACACTTACACATATGCTTTTGCCTTTAGCTTGGTAGTCTTTTTCCCCATGCAGCTCTGTGTCACTCTGTATCACATATTATGAAAGCTGTTGAAAAGCATATAGGCTGTTACACCAGGAATGTTTTCCCACCTAAGTACCATCTGCTCATGACTGCTGGAAGTTGAATCCACCAGTCGAACTGCTTGAAGGCAGCAGAAACAAGGTGCAGAAACATGATCAGAAGGGACTGAAGCTTAATGCTTCTTTCTGGTCCTTTGGTGAAATCATGCAATCCTCCTGGCTTCAGGAAAACAGGAGCCTGCCTACTCTTGGTTGTTTTTAAAAAAAATATTTAGCCTTCTTAGAAGTTTCTAGAATCAAAGCAAATGCCTGGGTATCAGTTATTTCATTTTAAGAAAGCATCTACCCTGCCTGTTGACTGGGGAGAGTTTGAGGACATGAAGTGGGTGTTTGATAGTGACAGTGAGATCAATGAGACTTTCCCATACTGGTCAAACTCAAAAAGAATGACCCTTAATGAGGGCCTTCCCTTCCCTTCCCTTCCCTTCCCTTCCCTTCCCTTCCCAGAAGGTTATAAGGTCTTAGATGCTGATACCAACACAGCTCCTCACACCTGCTCTTTGTTCTGAAGCTAGGTGAAGAAGAAAATGGAGAGTGTTTGCTGCTCCTACGGTTCTGTGTGCGTTGTCCCCATAGTTTAAGGGGGTGAAAAAAGCAGCTTGGATGTCAACAACAGAAGAACTTCACTTTGAAGTGAATTTTCACTTTGAAGGAGAGAAGAAAGCCGGCCCAGCCGGGCCATTCCCTTATGAAAGGAGGCTGCAGAAGAGAGGAGAGGGAGAAAATGAACTTGTTAGTGCAAGAGCCAGGCTTGATTCCGCGCGTTGCCGTTACCTACCTCCTTTCCCTTTATCCAGTCCGCTCAGACAGAGTTAACATTTCTAAGAGCAGTGGGAGTAAGTCACTGTAAGACTGCAGCTCATTATCTAACCTCTCCTTGCGGGAAGGATGAAATCCCTGTGTTTCAGAGGGCCGTCCGTAGCGCTGAGAGTAGTGCAGCGCGAGGCAATGGTGAGGTGCTCGTAGCTGTGGAGATCGCAGAAGCACCGTGCCTGAGCTGTGCCTGTGCTAGCTGGGTCTGCTGGGAAGCTTTTCCTTCAGTGCTTTCAAGGCTTGTTTTGCATTATTTATCGTGGCAATCCGGGAGAATGCAACCCCTTGGGAGCAATGAAGGTGTCACGGGCAGGACTCATGTCAAGTTACTATTAGGGACAATACTCCAGGGACAAGGTATTCTTAGTATGGTGAACTATGGATAAGGAGACTCAGTGTGAGTACAACCAGTGCTCATGAATTTAAAAAAAGCTTTGAGCTTTCACTTCAACCAGGCAGGCTCCTGAGTACTTAGCAGCAGTAGAGTAGCTCTGAAATTTAGCATAGAGAGCGAGCCTGTTACAAGCCCGGCATATATACTTCTGTTCTTCGCTTCTGGACTTCAAAGATGTCAAAGCAGAGTGTAAAATAGAACATGACCAAGCTGTATTGAAAGTTAGATGTAATTGGGAGTGTGCAAATAGCCCCGCTGCCTCATATAAATCCTTAGAGGTCGCTCCTTTCACAGCATAGTCTGGAGCGGCTGGCCAGGGGTTCCTCTTCCGGAGCTGCTAATTATGACAGAGCAGTGGAGAAACATTTAAGTCCCTATTTCACACTATGTTTCAGAATTGCAGCATTTTACCCTTCCACTTCACTTTCCATGTGATGTTGCTTTGGGTTTTCTTTTTGTCCGTGATCAGAGGAGGCTGTTTATTGCTTCTGTTTCTCTCTGGTCCTTTGGTAGAAGTTACTCCTGCTCCAAGAGGGAGTAAAGCCTGCCATTTCTTACTCTCTGCTCACCAGTTTACAGTGCTCCAGCTTTATAAAGCTGCTAGAATCAAAGGAAACACCAGAATCTCTCTCATTTCAGTGTAAAAGAGAGAGTCCATCCTGCCTAGCTGGTGGGAAAAGCTTGAAAACACGAAGAAGGTATATATGGTAATGACACACAGAGCAGAAAGGCTCCCCAGGCTGTTTCTTAAACCTCATTTTTTGGTGCTAACTTCAAGATTTTGACTGCTTGGCAGTAGTGCTATCGCCGGTATGCTAAATTTGAATGCACACCCAAACACATGCATCCATACTCGGTTCTTTGGGGCGCAGTTACTCATCCTCCTTCTTGGTGCAGGGCTGTTTAGCAACCATTTTACTTGCTGTAAACTGTGGGTTTTGCCTCACATATGCATGGTGATTACTTTGCAGAAAGGGATGTTAGTCGTGCCTGTGCAAAAACGTTGATTTACAGGTGCTTCCTTAACTGCTTCATTCAGTTGTCTTTTCCTTGTAAGTCCCCATCAGATATTCCCCTGTATCAGTGCATGAGTTGGAAAGGGCTTCCTGACACCCCCTGTGGCATCTCCAGCTCTGTGGTCTAAAATAAGCAAGGCTGTGGCTCTGGCTGTCCCAGCTTTCCCTCTCAGTGCTGTGAGCTGGGTGTTTACCTTTCAGTGTAAACTGGTGATTCATATGAATGTGCTCAGCTATGTGGGAAGAGTCACAGAGGAGTAATATGAAAATGAAGTTTTTTTTTCCCAAAGAATCTTTTGCAAGGTTTTACTTTAAATTCTTTGGAAATCTTTGGTTTCCTTCTCCAGATCACAAACAGAGAGCCAGGTGGGTTTAATTTCTTTTCCCCTTTAGCTAAAAATTATAGTTTCATGTGTAACTGCAGGTGAAAACCCCCCTGCCAAGTTAAGAAAATTAAAAATGAGCTTTTAGACTGTCTCCTATTTCAGTATTTCTTTCCTTCACAGGCTCTCTCTTCCCCAGTGCCTCCAACGTCTTCCTTTCCACTCCATCTCTCTGCCTCTCCCAAGGTCCCTCATTTGCTTTCCATCTGCTTCTTCCCAGCTTTGAACATTTCACCCCACTTTGCCATGTTTGCCTTGTTGCAGACCTTTCTCGGTAGCTTCACTGAGGACGTTTCTCAACTTTCTTGAGACATCTCCAGGTCTTTTTTTGGCTTGGGTTTTGATAAATGGAGCAAGAAAGTAAGTTGTCTTATGTGATCGTGTCTTTTAAGTCACAAGGCTTGGGGGCTACAGTTGGAGGAGTCATTCAGAGCTACCTTCCCCAGAAAACTCTTATTTAAAATTCATGCTTTGCCTGTGTTCTCCACAAGACCAAAGCCTCATGAGCAACACCTTATGCAATGAACCCAACCAGCATGGGAAGGAGGTGGACAGCAGCACAGGGATAGAGCGTTGTTCTGGGTACATTACCTGTATACACATCTGGGTAAAGCATACACCTGCTGGGAAAGGCTGTATTCCTCCAGGGCCAGCAGCAGCATGCTGCCCAAGTCCTCCTGTGCTTCCTCCTTAGCATCAGGGAGCATCTGCCACTTGCTTCATCCACTTGGGGACCAGTGGATGCCATCCATCTTGGGCTGGGGGTGCTGAGTGCCAGCATACTCAGGTGTGGGAGGGAGCTGCAGGGTGGCAATCACCCCTGTGGCACATGCACACAATCTGCCATCGCTTCCTCTTCTGCTCACGTGATTTATGGCCTGGTGAATGGTTCCAGCTTCACGCCCTGGGTTTTGTAAGGCATTATTTGATTTTTCAGAGGGAAGTATATAAATTACTTACTGAGTTATGTACTTGGTAAGGCCTTCTCTTCTCTCTGAACAGCGTATTTATTTTGGACTCTGTTTCCTTGTGCAGCAGGCACGCACAGAAGAAGGAAAGAAACATGATTCCTGAAAATATTTTAACAGGGTGATGTTAGCAGGGCTCTAAGGGAGGTGAGGCAGAAGTGTGGTTGTGATGGGGGGTGGGAGGGGAACTGATCCTTGGGGTGGGAGGTCAGGGAGTGCGGGGATCTCTGGAGAGGGAGGGCTGGATGATGGGTGCTCTGTGGTGGGCGTGAGACAACTTGAGCTGAAGGCAAATTTGGGCTTATCTGCTGGGATCACATGTGTTCCTGCGGCGAAACAAGTTCACGTGCGCTGCATTTTGAGTCCTCAGCACAAGAAGGCTGTGGACCTGTTGGAGCAAGTCCAGAGGAGGACCACGAAGATGGGCTGAAGCACGTCTCCTATGAAGACAGGCTGAGAAAGCTGGTGGTGTTCAGCCCAGAGAAGAGAAGGCTCCGGGGAAACCTTATAGTGGCTTCCCAGTATCTGAAGGGGGCCTACGGGAAAGATGGAGAGGGACTTTTTACAGGGGCATGTAGTGATAGGAGTTAGGTAGTGGCTTCAAACCGAAAGAGGGTAGATTTAGACTAGTTATTGGAAAGAAATTCTTTACTGTGAGGGTGGTGAGGCACTGGAACAAGTTGCCCAGAGAAGCCGTGGATGCCCCATCCCTGGAAGTGTACAAGGTCAGGCTGGATGGGGCTTTGAGCAACCTGCTCTAGTGGGAGGTGTCCCTGCCCATGGCAGGGGGGTTGGAACTTAATGATCTTTAAGGTCACTTCCAACACAAACCATTCTCTGCTTTTCCTCTTCCTCCACTCCTTGCACCACCATAGTCTATTCCAGAAGGAACAGCCCGTTATGGTGAGCTGCTCAGTTTCCCTTCAGTAGAAGGTGCTTAGGTCAAGCCATAAGTGATGTTATCTTTTAAAATTACATAATGATCAGCATGAGCTGGTACTCTTAATTTACAATAGCTCTTGTGTTATCAATAACATGGGAAAACTGTCGAAAGAGTTAAATGGACATAAAAGGTGTATCTCTGGTGCCTAGTGCTGGGCTTGTACCGTCAGCCTTACTCTTTGGGCACTTCAGAAAAAAAAAGGAAATGGGGGACAGAGCTCTTGCAAGATCACCTAACTGCCATCATACAGTCAGAGGGCTGCTGACCATAATAAAGGTCCTATATGGTGTCTGGATCCTGCATTTATGCATTTTAATGTCATAATGATTGGGAGAGGTGTATTGCTAATGCCCCAAAGAAACCGAGAAAGTGCACAGCTTGCCACATTTCAGGCCCAGCGCTTTGCTTGAAGTAGCAGATAGTATTTTTCCTAACAGAAAGCTCTTTTTTGGGGGGAGGGAAAACTTTAAAGAGAGTGTGACATCATACTATTTATATGGGACACGCGCTGCACTCCGGTTGAAGGGGCACCCCAGTGCCTGGAGTAACACAGCCCTCACTGTCAGTTACTGCTGGCAATTCTGCTGGGACATTTCACTTTTAAATAAGCCTTATTGTAAATATAATATAGTAAAAGGGGAGGCAGCAGGGAAAACAGGAGTGCTGGGTGGGAGAGAGATGAAGGGCTGAAATGCTCAGTGGGATGCAAGGGTAGAAGCTCTGATCGCTCAGCCGCTGTGTGCCACCATCCCCGGCCCTGCACACACATGCAACCTTTAGCACTTCAAAAAGCAATTAAAAAAAGATACAAACATCATTAATTTTATCAGTGGCTCATTGATACAGTCAGACAGGTAATTATTGTATAGGCTTAATTGTGCCTATCCGGAGTGAATAGCGTGCAGCTCACAAGCCCTGCAGGTGGTGGAAGAGCCCTCTCTGCCCCACTGGCAGGGGAGATAAGGGGAGGGAGGGTTGTGGGGATGTAGGGATTCAGGGGGTGTAGGGGTGCTGGGACCAGTCTGCCTCCCAGGGATTTTCCCAGCAGATGTCACTGTTCACCCACCAAATAAAACCACTCCCAGGCAGTAGTAAAGGGCCCTTGGAAAAAGCCACCGCAGGCTATTACTTAAAAATGAAATACACCGCCTCAGAAGAACATTTCCATTTGGGAGTAAGAGTGAGAGGGGTTTATTTTCATAGAGGTGGCAGGGGACGGAAATTTCCTGTAAACCTGGAGGAGAGAGTTACCATGAGAGCTGCACGGGCAACGGCCCCTGGGCCCCACACTGCCGTACCTGGCACACAGTTTTAGGGTGGGCGACGAGGTGAATGGGCACCTCTGAGGGGGGGAAGAAGCAAGCTTTAGCTAGGCTCACTAATGTTGCTGCACTGCAGGGTTTAGGAGGACTTGCTCGTGAGTAACAGTTTAATGATTTAATCATGACATAATTTTGTGGGATTAAATCATGACTAGCCCTGCCCACGCTTTATTTATTCAATATATAGGTCCTTATGATGTTATATAGATACAAAATTCAAGTTAAATATCAGAGGAGCTGTACTTTTTTTCCCCCTCAGTACATAAATTAGCCACGAGAAATTTTAAAGTAGGTGATTTCTACTAGAAGCAAGTTACATGCTTATTCTCTTTTAGAGGCTTTCAGGGGTACTCTTCAGCCTTGGAGAAAGGCTACAGGAGGGCTTTGTTTTCCATGCAGTATGGCAGAGCTGTGCCTGGCACGCAACTGAAGTATCACTGCAGAGATATGCAGATACTACAATAAAGAAGCGCAGACACCAGAGTGGCAAGCGAGCAGAAATGCTGCACTGCACACAGAAGATGATGGGTAGCTGGGGATCTTGCTGGTCCAGTGACGGGGATGTAAGCGGGATAATTGTCTTCAAGGCGGGACGTCAGAAATGTCCACAATTGTAGAGTTGCAAATTTCATCCTTGGTGATTTTGCATTTTAAAGCAGGTGAGAAAACATGCATGAAGATAAAAGCAATCATCTTACTGCTGGGACATCAGTGACACTGGTAGGGGCACACAGTGCAGACCAGGAAAGAGCAAAGCTGTACACTACCCTGCTTATGTCAGCCCCTCCAGCCTGCAGAGCACTCCTGATGTTACAAAATGCCCTGAAGAAGGGCTTCTCCACTTGAAAACCTGCTCATTTTTTTTTGTCCATTCCAAAATCCTTGCTTTTCCTGCCAGCCTAACCTCCTTGTCTGCTCACCCCACTGACACACTTGTGTGTTTGTAACCTTAGCAGGCTCTGACTGGGAAGTTTAGACTGTTTCTCCTGTTGTCCTGTGGGAAATCTGGTGCTGAATCCCCCCTCTCGATCCGACTGAGTTTCCAGACTCAATTATTCATAGGCATTTAGCCTTGTGCCAGCATTGTCTTTTGGGGTGAGAAGCTTCTCTGCCCTCTGGCAGGCGTTTCTAGGAAAGCGATCGCATCCCCTCTGCCTCTCCTCTGCAGGATAAACAACCCAGGCTCTCTGGGTCTCTGCTTGTTGGGCTGGCTCCCCATCGCTGGCCCTCCTGGCAGCCCCACACAGAATTTGGGCATTTCACAGAATCACAGACTGATCTGGGGTTGGAAAGGACCTTTGGAGATCATCTAGTCCAACCCCCCTGCCAAAGCAGGTCCACCTAGAGCAGGTTGCACAGGAACATGTCCAGGTGGGTTTTGATCGTCTCCAAGGACGGAGGCTCCACCACCTCTCTGGACACCCCCTCCTTGTGAAGGGGGGTGAGCAGAAGCAGGGTGCTGTGCTGGCTGAGGGTCACCTGTACATTAGTTTTACCAGGCATTTTTTTATTCCTCTAAGGAGCTAATGATGGGAAAGTTTGAGCTGTCGCTGATGTCCAAAACCAAGTGTCTGCATTCAGACTGAAGGCCATTGCTAAGATGCTCCCTGAGATTGCCCCAAACCAGTTTTCCTTGAGGAACCTCACCTGTGATTTCCTCTTAGCCTGAGAGCTCTCCTTATGGAGCCACTTCAATCTCTCCTCCAAATTGTGAACATCTCCAAGGACGGAAGCTCCACCACCTCTCTGGGCAGAGGTGTCCCTCCTTGTGAAGGGGGGTGAGCAGAAGCACGTCTCCAAGGACGGAGGCTCCACCACCTCTCTGGACACCCCCTCCTTGTGAAGGGGGGTGAGCAGAAGCAGGGTGCTGTGCTGGCTGAGGGTCACCTGTACATTAGTTTTACCAGGCATTTTTTTATTCCTCTAAGGAGCTAATGATGGGAAAGTTTGAGCTGTCGCTGATGTCCAAAACCAAGTGTCTGCATTCAGACTGAAGGCCATTGCTAAGATGCTCCCTGAGATTGCCCCAAACCAGTTTTCCTTGAGGAACCTCACCTGTGATTTCCTCTTAGCCTGAGAGCTCTCCTTATGGAGCCACTTCAATCTCTCCTCCAAATTGTGCTTCATCTACTCGGCACGTCCTAATAGTAAACTCAATTTCTCACATTATGAAAGAGCAATGAAGGTGACTCTGTGTGGAAGACAAGACATGCAAAACATACTGTGGGTGAGCCAAACCCATTGCTACTTTTTCTGTTGCTCGTTAAACCTGATATAAAGTAATTAGTTTAAGCAAAAGAGTTGTTGGTGCCCAAACCACGTAGAACCCGTGTGCACTCGTGGGGCTGGGTTCTTGCCACAGGCTCTGACCTTCTCTTTAACTCATACTGTGCTCCCATTAACTTCAGTGGGAATGGGACAAGATTGTTAGAGAAAATATTTGAGAACTGTGGGTGAGCCAAACCCATTGCTATTTTTTCTGTTGCTCGTTAAACCTGATATTAAGTAATTAGTTTAAGGAAAAGAGTCATTGGGTGCCCAAACCATGTAGAGCCCATGTGCACTCGTAGGGCTGGGTTCTTGCCATGGGCTCTGACCTTCTCTTTAACTCATATGGTGCTCCCATTAACTTTGGTGGGAGTGGGACAAGATTGTTAGAGAAAATATTTGAGGCGGATCATTTTGGGCCCAGGGCGTAGATGCCTGTGAGATACTGCCAAAGGGGAAGGAGCCAAAGTGGGGCAGGAGACCAGGGCTGAGTCCCTGCAAGGTGGTGGCAGGAGGAACAGGGCAATGCCCCAGGTGGACTCAGGGTCCAGGGTCACTCTCCACCCATGCATGCCTTTCTGAATACTGGGACAAACGCCAGACGCATGTGGGAGAAATGAGCCCAAGTCGGGGTACCCATCAGCAGCCTGGGTGAGGCACTTCCAAAGGTCTTCTTCTTGGAAAGTGGCTGGGTATTTTTCTAAGGCTCTGGAGTGATGAGGCACTCCTTCATCGCCTGAGTCTTCCCCTGTCTGAAATCAGATTGCCGGCTCTCAGCTCAGCCGAGAGCCATTATAAATTGCCCCTCATAAAATGCAAAATGCTTGTCTGGCAGAGTTAGAGAAGACATATTCTGTGGCTTGAGTTCTGCTGTGACTAGAATAGATCAGCCCCTGGAGAGCACCTTGTTTGGGAGAGGAATTTGTCAGTGTCGGGGGGTGTAAATTAGGCATGGTGCAGACCTGGAGTAAGGGGAGAGGGAAAGCTCAGCGTCTGCACATCACGCTGGTGCAGTGTGTGCTTCTCCAGCAGTGCTGGGAAGAGTTTGGCTCCCCAAAGAGACCGGATTGTGATTTGCTAATGGGGGCTGTGGCCCCAGTGGCACTCAGAATAGAGCATTGCAAACATGGAGATTAGCAATGTTGTCAAAACAGGTCTAAATAACATTGGACTAAAGGCATAGTATGGGCTTCAGCTCCAAAGTTCAGCAATTTGTAGTTAGATGTCTACATGTGGTCAGCCAGCTGTGAACCAGGTGTCCAAGCCCTCTTCTGCTCCGTGGAGTTCAAGGGCTTCATTCAGGCCCCTCAGTACAGGTATCTGAGATACCTTCACAGGAAGGTTTGGCATGGGACCAGTAGGAAACCCAGATCGCTCTGGAGCAGCAGCTGAAAGCATTTCAAGGCTGGCAGTGGCACTAACCCCACTCTAACTCACGTTTAGGCACCTGGAGGATGGAATCTCACCAGAAATGTAATCAATATATTGTGAAATGATGCCATTGCTGCATCTTAAAAAAGCTGCTTTTAGACACCTATTCGATTAAAGCAAGTGGCGGTGGGTTTAACTGTTCTGAAGTCCTGCAGGCTCTGTTAGTGGGTTAAGCTGGAAGCAGCTCTGCCTGTGGCTGCTCTGCATCCTCACGCCTTTCCCTCAAAATGACCCATGGGAAAGGTTTTGGGACTAGGAAATTGGTGTGGAAAAAAAAAAAAAAAAAGTATCTAAGGTGTTATTGATGGAAAGCTTGTGCTTTGCTAAATTATACTGTTTCATGAAAATTGCCATCTCTTCACAGCAGTTTTTTTGTTGTCAAAAGGCAGGTTCTAGGAAATGGCCACACACCCAGGGTTCAAGGACTTCTTCATGTGGGGCGCTGGGTTGTCTTGTGGAATGGATCATCTTAGCTGGTTACTCACCCCATAGCAGAAGCAGAAAAAAGAGGCTTCTGAATCAGTGCTGTCATGAAACACAGCAATACTCCAGGCCAAAATTTCAGAGAAAATCTCATGTTTTGACTGTAAGTTAAACATTTCCATGGAAATACCCACAAAACCTTATGATTTCTTTACATTTTGATTGAGAAAAGAGTTTGCTTTCTGGCCAGCCTTAGAGAGGGCCATCCTGAGAGAGGCAAGGCGTCCAGCTCAGGGGTGTTCAGCAAAGGGCAGAAGGCAGTAGCAATGGTGTGTTTCAGATGGCAGCGGTCATCAGCATCCAACATGGAGTTGTAGGGGGGAGTTCATAACTGGGGGAAGACCAGAGGCTGACCTCACAGGGGAGGCAAGACAGCATCTTTTAAAAGTTGGCTCTAAACAGAGCTAAAATGAACTAATGGGGGAGAAATGGCCTTTGAGAGGCTTGGAAAAATGGGTTCACAAAGCAACTTTCTGCAAAAATATGTACAATGATTTTTTTAAAGCTATAGCTATGAAGGAGACTGAGAAAATCAAGGCAAAGCTACCAAATGAAACAGAAAAATGGCTGAACTCTTCCTGCCATTCCTCCATCATTAGTAGATTTCTCTCCTTTTCTTTACCACTTGTCTTGATGAAATATCTATTAAGTGCAGCTGAGACCACTACTGCCCCAGTCCGGTGGAAATTGCCCAGTGTGTTCAGAAGTTGCTAAGAAAAAATGGGCATACAGACAGACCGTCTGATTGCGTTAGGCTTGTTTCCTGCGGTGCACAGGCTAATTGCAACCTGAAATGTTCACATGAATAGATGGCCCCCTCTGAGCCTTCCCCTGGCCTATGCCGTCAAAGATGCTAAGAAGTCAAACGAGGTCACAGTCTCTCAAGGTGACAGTGTAAAAGTACTTTTTACAAAGGGTGTGGAGAGACAGAGAAAGGTCATACATTGTTCAGGGGCAGATTGAGGGAATTAATGTCCCTTGCTCTCCTGCTGTGACTGCTGCGTCACAGTACAAGAAGTATTTTGGTTGTGTGATACTCAGTTTTACAAGCGTGTGAACCCATAAGTAGACCAAAAATACTCAGAAATGGAACCTTACCTAAAATACTTAAAAGTCTTGCTGCTAAAATTTTGGGTTTTAAAATTTTCATAGTAGTGACACAAAAGTCTTGCCCAGCACTTAACACCTGCAGATAGTAACAGCTGCATAATCTCAATAATTATGCAAACAGCATTCTAATGAAGCAAACTCAATTTAACTTCCCCCCATCCTTTCCCCCAGCTAGGAGCTCAGTGCTAATAAAAAGCCTATCTGTGTTTATTTTAAAAAGGAAGAAAATAGAACAGAAGATACAGCTACACTGACTTAATGGCCTTATACCCTTCCTTGGTGCTATTAAATGACTTTGCAGTAAAAATCTGGGCTGACTTACTAAAAATGTGGGATTTATTAGATTTTTCCATCCAAGGGACTCCACTCTTGCAGTTTTTCACCACTCCATTTGAAGAATTTGATTTTGAACCACAAAAGCTGAGTAGTTCAATGCATGGCAGTAGAAAAAGTGGGTATTTGATCCTTTTAAAAATGCAATGACATAGAATTTGTGTAGAATCCACCATCTTCCATAGAGAAGGGCAAATTTTACTTTTCATTATAGGCTCTGGAATGCAATATGTGTATCAGAATACATATATGTCTCAGATAAGAAGTTTCCTGGCAGAAAACCTAGGCTTAGTCTATGATACTATGGTACTATTGAACCAAAAGGCTCAGCTGTTCTAGGTAACTCTTCTTCCAGAAAATGCTTTCTGATGTCCTTGCTGGTAAGGAACATCTTCCTTAACATAGGAAGTACCAGACCTGAGAACAAACTTCAAGATATAAAAGCTTCAAATTAGTTTCTAAACATCTTAAATAGCCCATATAGCAAAGGTGTTCATGAAATCACTTCTGTAGTGTGGATACACTCCAGCAGAACTCACTCAGTGAACTTTAAGAAACTGGAAACTTAGTTGTGCATGGTCCAAAACAGAGAAAGCTGCCCTGCATGTCTTTAAAGAGTAAAAATTGTCTTGCTTGATAGATTTTGACTGCATGCTGATGATAACCAGACCTGCCTTGGCCACATGTCCCAACTGAGAAATGGAAGGGGGACATTATCCTGTGTCTTCCTCTCCCAACAGTTTTGTGCCCTAGGTGGACCTGTGTCAGAGAGGGGCTGCAGAGCAGTGTTGCTCCAGCATTTAACACTAGTAACAGAAAAGAAAGGAAGGATCGAGATATGGTCACCTTTGGGCACCTTAACCTGGTGCTGTTAAATCTCAATTTTCAACACATGGAAAAACCACGCTGCACATCCTGAGGGTTCTGCATGTGGAGTCAAATTTGATTTTTACTCGTAGGAGGGGATTTTCTAGATTAGATATTTCTCACACTGCACATCCAAAAATAATATGGGCACTATTCACTGATAGTGGCAAACGCTGCTTCTTATTATTTCTGTTTACAGCTTGAGCTTGGTGCTTTCCAGCCAGCACATCCTCAACTTTGTTTTCATTTTCTTTGTTTTCCTTTGTTCACATAAGCCTAAGATTTCTCCTTTGCTTAGGGCAGACTCTAAGCCCTCTGAATAGGTCCATCTGATTCCATCCCTCCAAACCACTTTGAGCTTTGTCCTCCATATTCTTTTTCAATTGAGCAGAGTGGATGTTGATTCATTATGCAGGCCAGATTCTGTCATTTTTCTCAGTTGGAGGTGGCCATAATTCATGTTTTAGTGACAGGGTGTTGCCTTAGAAATACAGGGTCACAATATGGACTTCCAGTATCTGTTGTTCCCCATTTAGAGCCCTTACCAGTAAAAAAAAATAATCACTCACAGGTCCTTGTTGTCAAACACCCTCTAAATCTATGTGATGATGTTTTCATTTACTTTTTATATACTAGTTAAAAATGCCACCTTCTCTGATTTATGTCTTGCAGTGTTCAACAACAGCCTTTAAATATTTCATAGCAAAGATGTATCAACATTTTCAACAATTCCCTATTGGAAGCAAAGCTTTGTGTGAAAAATTAGGAATTACACCAATCTCTGTCACATCAGGCAATAGCCTCTCACTAATAAATTTTGCACCCAGACATATTTACCACTTCTTTAGTTTGTAAAAGATTATCATGCTTCTTAATGGGGCAGTGTTAATAATAATAATAATTAAGAAAAATAGACATAAATAGCTTTCCAGAATATGACTAAATAGGACCTAATGCTTTGTTCCAGTATCTAGAACTCTGTCAACTGTTACCAGGCAGTGAAGGAACATTTATTGAGTTTTGAGAGGGCCACCAAAGGTAAATGATTAAGACGACTTTTAATTATTAGCTTCCAGTGTGTGAATGTTCTGGCAATGTAGCATGCCCCCAGTGCAGTGCCCTCAATTTGAGCTGCTGCTTTTCCTCTGACCATGCACGTGTCATTTCTTTGCTCGTTGCAGAGCCCACTATTAGCCAAGTTCAAAGGAGAGTAGCTATCACTGAAGACTCTCATGCTTTCATTGGTTAGTCATCAAGATGAAATTAAGCATGGAGAAAACTCACTCAGAGGGCTGTCTCTTACTCAGTACACCTTAAAATTAGGTGCCAGAGTGAGACAGAATCCATGGGCAGTGCTGCTGCCCTGCTGGACCATCTCCATCATAGATGGAGAGGGATAGGCAAACTCAAAAGGGAAATCAGCCAATGTAAGGTCAGGCTGGCTTTGAGAAGTGCCTCTCTGTGGGCTACAGTGAGACCTGAGAATACTGTGTTTCCAGCATGAGTGTGCTAAGTGAGGTGAAACTATGCTTTGCTCGCCATGGTTTTTAGGCCCTTTCTGGCTTTCACCTTTTTTCCTCGTTGTTGGTATGCCATCTGGCATCAGCTATGCTTTGCTATTTAGAAAATAGTGCCAGTCTTTGCTAAGTCTATACTAAGACCAAAGTCCTCAGTGTTTACCACATCCCCCCTTTCCAGAGAAAGATGCTGGATTTTGTTCCATCTGCAGCTTTGCAGTGCAAAATCACATCTGAGCACGTAGAGCAGCCGTGGTGCTCCTGAGGACTTGTCCGGCCAGTGCACAGCATCTGATCACCTTTACAGCTCATCCAGCTCTGCAGGTACTCATGCTTCTAGAGTGAAAAAGGAATCAGTGACAGTATGTGGGATTTAAGCCTTTCCATACAGTTTCTCCAGTTGGACATCCTTTCCACATGAAAGTCTTATCAGCTCATAATTGCTGTTGCATAAAGAAATGATGGGAAAAGAATCCACCTATGTTTTTGAGTGTACTGTGTACAAGAAGAACCATTATCCCACAGACTCATAAAAGGTCTTTTTCAACTTCCATATGTCCATGTCAGAGGATGTGTAAATCTCAGCTATGGAGATTGTTCTACTTTATTGCATAAATTGCAAGTAAATTAATTGATGCTGGAAAAGTAGCAACCTATGAAGTTGGAGTAGTTGCAGGAGTGTGTTATTCTGTAGTAGGCTTGTTTACAGAACAGGTAGGGTGGTGGGTTTTGGTTTTGTATTTTTTTTTTCTTTTTTTATTTTCTTTTGTAAAATAGCTCGTTAGATTCTTTCAGCGCTTACTTACAGGGACTGACTGGGATGAAGTTAGCTTTCTTCACACCAGCCTGTACGGTACTGGGCTTTGCATTTGTGGCTAAAAGAGTACTGATAAGACCCCAGTGTTTTGGCTACTGCTGAGCAGTCACTGCACAGTGTCACTCCAAACCCCTCACCCAAAAAAAAGGCCAGAAGGTTGTGAGTAGGTAAAAGGCTGGGAGAGACAGCTGATCAAAGGGATATTCTGTATCGTATTACATTGTACTCAACAATAAAAGTTGAGAGAAGGGAAGAGAATGAGGAGACATCATGGTTATGACATCCAATTACTTCGTGTACTGAGGTCCTGCTTCCCAGGAAGTGGCTGGGCACCTGCCTTCTAATGGGAAGTAGTGAATAAATTCCTCTTTTTTGTTTTGCTTCTGTGCACAGCTTTGGCTTTTCTTATTAAATTGTCTTTATCTCAACCCATGAGCTTTTCCATCTTATTTTCTCCCCCTGTCCTGCTGAGGAGGGGGAGTGAGAGAGCGGTTGGGTGGGCGTCTGGCAGCCAGCCAAGGTAAACCCACCACATCTTATCAGCACAGCATTCTACCAACAACTTCAAAAGCTTCAAGCCTTTGTGTGACTTTCTGATTGGGTGTGTGAGTTTTTAACCACTGTATTGTCAGTGATGAATCGAAAGGTTAAGTTTTACTGTAGACTGTGCTAGTCCTCTGTAGGGACCATGATGACAGTGAGAGGATGGGCCTTAAAAGGGATAGGGAAGAGAAAACAAAAACAAAGGCAAATGCTGCTAGTCATTAAAAACAACAGGGAATCATTTCAGAAGAACTTTTTCTCCTTTAAACCGATGTTAGTTATTCTGCATCTCCATCTCTGCCAGACTCCCAGCTGAAACTCCACAGCTCGAGGGCTGTTGGCTTGCCCAGCTGCCCATGCCGGCATTTGGACAGCTGGTAGGTGCCACTGTGTCAGCACTATCCTTGACCAAAATATATACTCCTTACACAGGAACCAGAAAGCAAGAGGAGAGCAGAAAGCCAGGAGACGGCTGGGGGAACAGAGCCTCAAGCTGGGGTTTTTAATGACACAGTCTATGAATTGCCTGAGAAACAAGATCATTAAACCTATTCTTGTAGGGATTTGCTGTTGCATTTTTTCCCTTTCTTAGTTTTCACAGAACTTCAGTGACTCACCTGAAAATTTTGCTCCTCCAACAGCACTCATGTTTTTCTTGTCCCTTTGAAGGCCAAGGCCAGGCCCATGAGGTGTTCCTGTTGGGCATTTCAGATGTTAGGACAAGGAGCACTCAATAATGCTTAATATGCTAAGAGGCACCATTCTTTTATGTTACTTGTACAGATGGCATTGATCAGATTAATAAGGCTATTTAGGCACGTAAAGATACAAACAGATGCCTCTTGAGATTTATGAAAATTCTTGAGCAGGGTGAAGGCCGAGGCCAGGCCCATGAGGTATTCCTGTTGGGCATTTCAGATGTTAGGACAAGGAGCACTCAATAATGCTTAATATGCTAAGAGGCACCATTCTTTTATGTTACTTGTACAGATGGCATTGATCAGATTAATAAGGCTATTTAGGCACGTAAAGATACAAACAGATGCCTCTTGAGATTTATGAAAATTCTTGAGCAGGGTGAGATCATAGGACCTGCAAGGGGGCTGCACTGCAGGAGCTGGTCCTGCAGTGAGAGCCAGAGGTGCCAGCAACCATCACTGCTTGGCCGAGAGCAGCACCTGGGAGGGAGGTGAGGTTGTTCAGTGGAGCAGGCAAAAGCCACAAGTGTGGTCACTTGGCTGAGCTGAGGGCAGCGATGGCTGGTGGCTGTGCCCTCACAGTGGGGAGACCTGTGCTTCACTGTGACCGTATTTGAGTGCCATAAAGTTGGGGGTCCTGCCTGCCTCAAACACACACCATAAACCTAGTCTGGCTCTGCAGCTTAGGGCAAGGGACTCAGTGTAAGGCAATGGACTTCTGTTCCCTTTATTTTAATGAATTTTATGCATCTTAAGCTTTTAAGGAATGACTGTATTAAAAATACTTACAGTTTTAGAGAAGGGATCTATTTATCTATCAGTCTGTCTATCTGTCTAGATAGCTCTGGAGCAGGTTTATGACTTTTATGTCCAAGATAAGCATCTAGCTGCTAGGACACAAAGCAAAACCCTCTCCTGTCATCTGTTTTCCTGATGAATCTTTGCTAGACAAAACAGAGGGTGTGAAGAGGAGACCCTTCCTTGGCTTCCCATGGGGATTAGGGGATGAGATGTAGGCTGATTTTCCAAAGGAGGGAAAAAAACTCGGGACCCCATCCCTTAGGGAGCAATTAATGCTATTACAATAAATTAGCAGTATCTGTACTCCTTTTGAAGCTATCTAAGTTTTGCATTCACTTGGTTAGCTACAAAAACTGCATCAATTATAAAAACTGTGGACATAAAAAGAAGAAAGAAAATCAGAACAAATTCTCAGACTTATGAAGTACAATTTTAATTTTAACAAAATCCAACCAGTGAGAAAAAGTCATATAAAAGTGTAAAGCTACAGAAATTATAGGTCTGATTAGCTATTCATATACTTTCACCTCCATTAAGCTGACCTCAGATGGAATGTTCTAGCTGCTATCTCAGAAGTACTACCCTTGGGGGAGTATTTTTTGTTCTCCATGAAAGTACCAGTTTACGGTGGTTTTTAAACTTTTCTTCCAGCATTCTACTGACAGAAGTTTGTGTTGTCAGCACTTTCCTTTATCTTCTTTTGTTTGTTTTTCTTCCTCATTATATGCTGAATATCCATGCTTTTTAATTTCTTGTAATTGTGTATGAATATATCGCCCTGGTAACTGTTCCAATACTTCAGTGCTTCATTAATTTAACATACACGAGGTTCTGTGATATTCAGGCTTTTAAAACTAGAAAAAAAAAATAGTCTGTGTTTTGTTCCTGGGGCTTATTAACCACATAGTCCTGTGAATTCTACAGAAAGCTTTGTATGTATCAGATGATACATGAAGTATCGCATAAGTAGAAGGGGTGATTTACAGTAACTCAGTTACTGCCATAGTCACAGTGATGTACTGTCAGACTTAGTGGTAAACCTGGCTTCTGCAACCACTAAAGCTTAAATGCTCAGCTGCATATCTTGCTTGATTAAGCTGAGAAAAGAGAACTTCTGTGTTGACTGTAATTTCTTACTTCAACTGAGATTTTCATAATTTCCTTTGGACTCTGCAGTTTTACCCATCATGGTATCTGATGAATCTGACTCTGCTAAACCTCAGAAGTTATAATCCTGTAAAACAGTGTGGCCTCAGCAAAAGCTCAGTAGTGAAGGCTGGGAGAACTAGACGTTTCGGAAACAAAATGGAATTTTACTGTGAATGCTAAAAATAATGTAAGTGCATTGCCTGGGACAAGGACTCCCGGATAAGCTGAAGCAGCAAAGCAGAAATCTTCATTTGGCGATCAGAGATGTGAAAGTGTTTGCAGGGAAAATTCTGGCAAGAGTAGTTGCTGGTCATGATTTCTCTCATCCCAGAGCTCCCTGATGCTTTTCTGAAATTTTCTGAAGTTTCATCATCTTTCACTGAATTTTCCATAGGCAGCCCATCCCATAGAATGGACTTAAGACTTGACATGTATTTCCTCAGCTTACTTAGACCTGCTCTCTCTTTCTCAGCATCCCCTTCTCATCACACTCTTCCATTTTGTTCCTTCAGATTTCCCCAGCTTTCAACTCGGAGACAAAGATGATCAGAGGGATGGAGCACCTCTCCTGTGAAGACAGGCTGAGAGAGTTCGGGGGGGGTTGTTCAACCTGGAGAGGAGAAGGCTCTGTGGAGACTTTATAGCCTTCTAAAGGAGGCTGACAGGACAGATGGGCAGGGACTCTATAAGGGAGTGTAGTGATAGGATAAGGAGTAACAGCTTTAAACTGAAAGGGGGTAGATTTAGATTAGATATTAGGAAGACATTCTTTACTCTGGGGATTGTGAGACACTGGAACAGGTTGCCCAGAGAAACTGTGGATGGCTCATCCCTGGAGGTGTTCAAGGCCAGACTGGATGGGGCTTTGAGTAACCTGGTCCAGTGGAAGGCATCCCTGCCCATGGCAGGGGTTTGGAACTTTATGGTCTTTAAGGTCCCTTCCAACCCAAACCATTCTATGATTCTATGACCTAGCATACTTTTCCCAGCAGGGCAAAGCCAACATGTGTCAACCCAACTCAGTGCTGGTTCCTTCTGGAATAGCAAATTACTTGTGTTCACAGAATCACAGAATGATATGGGGTTGGAAAGGACCTCTGGAGATCATCTAGTCCAACGCTTCTGCCAAAGCAGGTCCTCCTAGAGGACCTTGCACAGGAACTTGTCCAGGCAGGTTTTGAACATCTCCAGAGACAGAGAATCAACCAGCCTGTTCCGGTGCTCTGCCACCCTCAAAGTGAAGAAGTTCCTTCTCATTTTTAGGTGGAACTTCTTATGTGCAAGTTTGTGCCCATTTCCTCTTGTCCTGTCACCGGGCACCACTGAAAAAAAAACAAGCCTCTACCTCTTGACACCCAACCTTTAAGTATTTATAAGCATTGATCAGATCCCCCCCCCTCGGCCCTCTCTTCTCCAGACTAAAAAGACCCAAGTCCTTCAGCCTTTCCTCATAAGAGAGATGCTCCAGGCCCCTGATCATCTTTGTAGCCCTCTGCTGTACCCTCTCCAGCAGTTGCCTGTCCTTCTTGAAGTGGGGAGCCCTGAACTGGACACAGTACTCCAGATGGGGCCTCACCAGGGCAGAGTAGAGGGGCAGGATAACCTCTCTCAACCTGCTGGCCACACTCTTCCTAATGCACCCCAGGATGCCATTGTCCTTCTTGGCCATAAGGACACATTGCTGGCTTGTGGTCTTCTTGTTGTCCACCAGGACTCCCAGGTCTTTTTCCTCTGATCTGCTCTCCAGCGGGTCAGTCCCCAACCTGTACTGGTGCAGGGGGTTATTCCTCCCCAGGTGCAGCAAAGTCCCGTACACTTGCCTTATTCACATTATATGCTGCTTGACTCTTTCCTTGGGCCACATGGGGTACTTCTGTGGCTGTTCTTGTGTGGATGCATGTTGTTTCCCCCCACTTTCACCTCTACTTCTTACAGTGTCTAGGGAAGCAGAGGTCATGCTGAAGCCCACCAGAGTGGAGCTTTTAGAGTGTGAAATGGCTATCCATGTCACAGAACCTGGGGAATGGCACAAGAGTTTGTGGGCACAAAGGCAACTGGGGTAGTGAGAGGGCTGTGTGGGCTGGAGAGAGAAAAACCTGTTCTTGCCTTGTCCTTCCTTTCTTTTTTTCCAGCAAAATCTGAGGTACAGTATCTCTATGAGGTTACCATGGCTTTGTTTCAGGAGCAAATAATCAATGGGAGCAATCAACTGGGAGCAAAATAATGTTTGTACTTCTGCCTCCTTCTCTGATGCTGGTGAAACAAACTTATTCGTAATGATTTGATAGGCTGATATTCACTGAGTTTCATGCAGCTGAACATCAGGAAACTGATTTTCTAACCCCAAATTGCCAGTATGGAAACTGCAGTCACTGTGCATGCATTAGGGTGAGAATTACCATGACTGGTTAGACTCAGTGCCCTCTGCGTGCTCTTGCTAGTGGCCAGCAGCTGATGCCAAGGGCAGATACAGAGGATATATGCAGTATTACCTGGCACACTTTTCCAGCTTCACTCTCTGTGGTTGAGGGATTTTCCTCAGTAAGTAGTTGCAGACAGACCATCAGGTTTAATAGCCTTTGGTGGCATTTCATGAACTGATCTAATCCCCTTTTGAAATGATTCCTATTTCTGCTCTTCACATTATCCTGTGTCATGGAGTTCAGCAGTACTGGATGAAAATTATGTGCTGGATGAAAAAATTCCTCCTATTCTCTGTTTTAAACCTGCTAGCAGACCATGTCACTCTTCCCAGATAAATAGCAAGTAGGAGACAGACTTTCCCTATTTGCTTTAGCAACAGCGCATTGATTGTGGAGCCCTGTGTTATATACCCCTTCAATCATACCATTTCCAAAATGAACTCCTAGTCTGTTTAGTCGTTTCCTCATATGGAAGTCATACTATCTTGTTGTCCCACCGGCGCTGCTTGCAATTGTATTATATTTCTTTTGAGATGGCATTACCAGGGTGGTACTCAATATTCAATGAATATATGCTCTGGGGATTTATAAAATAGCATAATAGTATTTTCTGGTTTTTTTTCTCTATTCTTTCACAAGTATTCCCAAAGCGCCTTTTAAACCACTGAACACTGAGTTACTACCAAAGAAGTAACACATGGTTTCAAGATTTCTTTCCTGACTGATTATATATTATTTAGACTCTGTCATATATAGTTTAAGGTTATGTTTTTTCCCTATGTGCATTATTTTGCAGTTACTGACACTGAAATATGTCTGCCATTATCTCCACATTGTGTAATCCCTCTGCAGCCCTGCACCATCAGCGTGACTTCAGCTTTTCCTCACAGTTGGGTCTGGCCGCTCTGAATCACTCTGCACCCCCTGTGAACTTTGTTGCTTCAATAACCCCCTTCCCTTTTCCAGGTCATACACAAATATGCTATTTAATACAGGTCTCTCAAATCCACACTGGATCTTGCTGGGAAATTCACTTCACTGTGGACTTGGACCATATCTGTGTCCTTTGTCTTGTATCTTCTCACTAGTTATTAATTCAGAAGAGTGTATTCCCACATATATCCTGACAACTCAGATGCTTAACCATCTTTGGCGAGGAGCTTGTTCAAAGCCTTTTGAAAATCCAAACATGTACACCTCCAAGATATTGTCCCTTTGCTTGCATACTAATGTCTTATTTCCTTGGTTTGAACTGAATATTCCTTGTCTTATGCGAGCTCTAGAAGGATTCCAGTGTGCATATGTAGGGTTTGAGGGCTGTTACTCATGTATAAATGCCAGAGAAGATCATTGGCAAAGAGTAACTACAGCTATATAACTATTTACTGAACAAGTTTAAGTTAACCCACATCAGTTGGCTTTGAATTTGGTTAATTACGTCAATGCCATTCATTTGGCCAAGGGAAGAGAGAGAGATTCCACTTCCGCTTCACTTTCTGATAACGTGTGTTTTTATCAGAGCGGCAGCTTCTTGATAAGAGAGGAAGGCAAAGGATATTTCCAAGCCCTTCTGTGTCGTGTTCCCACCAAACGATTTAGTTGGTGAGAAAGGCTGCACCCAAAGAAGTGGCACCTGGACCTTGAACTCTCTATCTGTCAAAACCGAGAAATAAGCACCTCCAGCCCATGCCAAGGATGCCATTACAAACAGCCAAGACACAGTCCTTTCATTTAATAAAAGGGCAGATTGCAGGCTTTGGCAAACCTTGAAAGAAAAAGTGTTTATATAAACATTTCAGTTTCATCTCTGTCATGCATGCATGAAGTATTTTAGAGTCCATATTAGGGACTATATTTCATGCTTCTGTGTCAGAATGGTGTTTGCTTTGGCAACACCTCAGTGCCACACCTTTAAAACTCAAATGTCTCTTGACCTGCCAAGAGCCAGACAGGAAGTCAATTGCAGATGACTGCTGTTACAAAGACTTTTCACTTGTTTGTCGTTTCACTGGTTTTCCTATTATGCAAAAATATAATTCACTGAGAAGTAAATTCCATCATTTTATTTAAGGATGATATTCACAAATCTTAGATGGATGTGTGTTGACGTAAATCCTAAATCAAAGCAATATCTAGGATGCATATTCACTTGCAGCAGTAGAATTTGCTTGTCTTTAAAAGCAGAAGCCCTAACTTCATTAGAAACAAGCCCACTCAGCACAGGGCTGGTTTTGGAGCTTGTCACTGGTTTTGCCTTTTACTGGTCGCTTAGCTGAACTGAACTGTTAGGTGGACAGAGCAGGGCAATCTCTAACTGTATGGCTGTTTTGCTTAGTCATATAAGGCAGCTGATAGCCAGACCTGAAAAAAACTCAGTACCCAGTACAGCCAGCCTCAGCTCCAGGCTGCTCTCTGCATAAAAGCTGTGGGGTGGCAAGGAGAGAGGCAGGGCCACTGCCACAGCCTGCTCCAGTGAGGAGGTGACCTTTCCCTGTTACTTTCTACCCTGTTTTCCATTGCAATAGTGGACCCGATGTTCAGGCTCCCAGTTTGCTTTCCTAGTGTGCCCCCCTCAAAGTCTCTGTTAACTGAAGGAGATGCAGACGATAAAGCAGATTCCTATTTGTAGCCTCCGAAGTAACGTGTTTAAACTTACATGATACTCATATAATAAAGCTAGTTATGAATATAGGAAGAAGACTGAATGTTAATACTTACCATAATATCATGCGTAAGATTTACCAATGTTTCCTCAGCACGTTGCAACAGACAAGCAGCCTGAAGCCAGGAACATGACATTTAACTTTAGCTGTTGGACAGTTTGTAGAACCACCTATGTGGAAGAAAATGAAAGGAAAAAAAGTGGCTTTTTCATCTCCTTACTGGACATGGAGCACCAAGTGGCGTCTAATGCCCAGGCATGGGCGACAAGGAGGGAGGTTTTGCAGGTGAGAAGCAACCAAGCTTTGAACATCCCGGCTGGGGCTGGCATGGAGGAATGATCTGAGCACTCCCCTGTGCCGTTCTGTTCACTGCCTCCCAGGGAGAGGGCAGGTGGGAGGATTGAGGAAAAGATGCAAGAGGAGGCAGAAACAATCCCAAAAGAAAAAAGAACTCGATTATTTGGGAGATAATAATTGTTTAACCTAGAACAAAGAAAGGTAGACGCTAGCTGCTATGGAGGAGGATCTTTATTGTTAAATATGCCCTCGTTAGAGCAATTTATTTTGTCTTTTTATAACGTTGTTCCATGATTGCATATCAATGTCTTAAAGTAAACATTACATTCTTAAATCCTGACTTGTGTTAAACCTGACTTGTCAGGCAGCAGGGCACTCCTCTGGAGTCCTGGCACAGGTAAACCCAGGGACTGGCAGTCCTGGCTAAACGTCCATGCCCCTGTGGCATTGCTCCAAAACAAGGGTTGCTCCTACTGCCGTTGGAGTAGCATGGCTCTGGGTTAAAAGTTGGAATCACAGTGGGCTGGAAAAGAAGAAATGTGTTTTACAAGGGAAAATTAGGAAGTTCTTTGGTAAGGAGGAAAATGCTTTCGCTCTGAAGGTCTGCAGGGAGTTAGCAATGACTCTCTTGGACTTCAAAAACTCTCTCAAGATCGTGATCTGGTCAAAAACCCTTCGGAGGATATTTAGAAACCAAATCCCTTGTGCCAGAGCTCTGAGCCCCAGGAACCAGAAAATGGAGCCTTCCATGTCTGCGGTAAACATATCAGAAATAATGTAAACTACCAGCAAAGCCTCTCTTTCTTTCCAGAATTTTAGAAATAGATGACATGGAGAAACTCGCCCTTTGTGTTAGTTCATTATTAAATGTATTTTGGGCCACAGGAAATGCCTATGTGAAGTCATTAATTGCCAGTCGAGTCTTATAAATAGTAGTCTGGGACACGTTCAGCTCACGGTGGAATTTTGAACTTATTTGCCAGCTGCAAAATGCACTGCTCCTGTTGATACACCCATAGTCCACCTGTACTTGCTCCTGTGGTTCTTACTGCTCTTCATGTTTAAAGGTGATTTTTATCACCGGGATATGTTTATGTTTCAAAGCATTTGAAGAGATTGGTTTCATGGAGATTAGCATTATTATTAGAATGGTGCTTATTTTACTAATCTCTATTATGCAACTGTTCGTTCTTGATTATTAATAATCATTTCCTTTTGATAGAAACACTTCCACAGCAACCAATTATAGTGCTTTGTGCAAACACAGGATTATGAATTCCAGTGGGGAATAAACAACAAGAGCAGTGGAATTTTAAAAACAAAGAGCTTGTTTTCATGCAAATGCCTCAGTGCTAAAAAATGGGGAAAATTATATGCTGTAGAAGCAGAAGTTGCTTCCAATTAGAATGTTTTTCAACAATTTCCATAAAGTGCCTAAATTAAGAACTTAGCACTTGCTGGAGCAGTACAGCTCATCTGGTGTTCTCCCTCCAGCAGCAGCCAATGTCAGAAACATGTAATCACGACTCCTACCCAGATCCAGTTGCCCTGAAAAGAGTCACTGTGTGTCAGGTCTGGTCCAGTCGCCTAATTAGGCAGTACTCCACTCATTACCATGAAGAGTTTTTTTAATTGAGCAGGTATAGCTGAAAGAGAATGCCCTGACTTTTTCCTGGCTCTAATGCTGCCTCTCTTCAGCAGTGCAGCAGGATCAAATGGTTGGTCTGTTCTGCAAATACATATATGATGAATGCTATATATTTGACTAGTGCTTTTGTGTCTAATGATAAGCAGAGGAAAGGGAATTTGCAGACCCTGGTGCATGGCTGCTCTTTGCTCTACAAAGGGTGGTCTATCTTTGAGAAGAGAACTTTGCAGTTTCTTTTAAACAGCTGATAAAACTTATGCTTAAACTGGAATGCCACACGTCAAAGTCTCCAGATTAAAACAAGACATACTTCAAAAATATTTTAAAACTGCTGGCTTAACTTTTGTTTTATCAGTCAAGAAGTGTCCTCTGCCTTGCATTTAGCAATTGTAACTCCAGTAGTGGAATTTTTTCCTGAGCAAATGTGGCCTTTTACCCCTCATTTACGATAAAGAGTGCTTCCAATAAAATTTACTTTCTGTTTGTGAAAACAATTCTAAGGGTAAATAACAATGCACCAGTGTATGCTTTAAATAAGCTTTATTTTGTCATATGTGATTATTTGGAAAAGATATTTTATTGCCTAAGAATCAGCTTGTGCTGTGAAGGACCCTGATCTCCTGACAAAAGCAGACCTGGGGTTACCTCATGGTAGAAAACAGAGACTTTAACTGTCTCAGGAGCCTGTTTGAAAGACACAGATGGCAAAATCAGAGAGCCTTCATCTTCCAAAGGTCAGCCGTGCTCCTGACGTCTGGAGAGTGATCAGATGCTCCTCTCCTGAGATGAATTTCCCTCAATTTCAAAAAACAATTTAGGGTGGGGAAGGAAAGCGAGGATGGTACAGCATATAGATGATTTCTCTTTGGGCTGGATCTGTGCATCTCTTGTGTGTTCTGAAGCAAATAACTTAAAAAAAAAAAAAAAGAAAAAAGACCATAACCCCCATGCTGGCAGGAATTGTGTGTTATGGGCTGCAAGTCCAAGATTCCTGGAGGGATAAGCCATGAACCTCTCAACCAGCCCCATGAGGGCTGTGTTACAGGAAAAGGTGCCTGTGAGATGTGTCATAGGCTGGCAAGGATGTACCTGGGACCTATCAGTGCTGCTGGAGAGGCAGCCCTTTGCTGGAGTACGGCACAGTTCGGTTCACTCCTGGACAAGCCTGGAGAGACGAGCCCAAAGCAGTGCCTGGATGCTGCTGTGCCTCAGAACTCAGATGCTGGACCTAAAGCAGAGGCAGGAGCGTGCTCAGCCTGGAAGTGTACCAGGGCTAAGACACCCTGAGATTTTAAGCACCGTGCTGTTGTGCAGTTGGGAACCCAGCACAAATCTCGTGGGTCCCATTTATCCCAAGTGTAACATGGCTGTAGTCAGCGCGCTTGACCTCTTGGTTTGGTGCCCCACAAATAGCAGTGTCACAGCTGTCTCTTAGCTGCCTGGATTTTATTAACCTTGTCAGTTTTGCTCAGCTAGCCAAAGAGACTCAGGGAGCTTAAAAAACAGAACAATCACTCTCAATATGAAATAACTGTGTCTTAACTTACCAGCCCCATCCCTCTGGGGTCAGACTTGGTTTCACCACCACCCCCATCTCTTCAAGGGACTCTGGTAGCAATACTGAAAATACAAGGGTGCTTTTCCCCCAGAATGATCCTGAAAGATTCCTTCACAATTGCTGTATTTTATCCTATTTGATTTCATCGAATCCTGATTTTCTCTGCTAGGATGGCTCTGCCTTTCCCATCACAGAGCACCTGATCCTGCTCTAGCTGAAGTCAAGGGCATTTTTGGCACTCGTTGTGATGGGAGCAGATGCAGACTCTCAAAGAGTTTTGTTTGGGGACCTCGCAGTTCAGCGGGGCTTGCCTTGGGTGCCGGGGTGCTTTCATCTCGATGGAGTTGCTTTAGTCACGCAAATGGTCCCTTCCATTTCTTCTGGAGCACAGTGTCAGTAAGGTCAGCTCTTGTCGTTCTGGGACATCAGGGGAGAAAACGCTGACTTAGGAGCAGGACTGGTCCCCAGGCACAGATGCTTTAGTATGATTTGCAAGCCCAGCACACATCTGCAGGTTGTGCCTCAGCAGCAAGCACAGTGTGGCAAAAATATCAGGCCAAGGTTATTTTTTCTTTCTTTCTTTCTCTCTTTCTCTCTTTCTCTCTTTCTCTCTTTCTCTCTCTCTTTCTCTCTCTCTTTCTCTCTCTCTTTCTCTCTCTCTTTCTCTTTCTCTCTTTCTTTCTCTCTTTATCTTTTTTTCTCTTCTTCCTCTCTTTCTCTTTTTTTCTCTTCTTCCTGTGAGTCTTTTAAAATAAGCTACTGATTTCAAACAGGAATTGGTTTGGATTCCTTCACAGGGAGACATTGCCCCATGAATGGCTGAAGCTACTGAGTTGGCCAATGCTTTTTTCCACCTCCGCTTGCTGTTCTGCAGTGGCCCTTGCAGTCCTGTGTCAGGCTCTTCCTGAAACAATTTTGCTTCTCCTCAAAGTGATTGCAGATTTTAGCTTTTGTCTTTTATTCACTCATTGGAAAATCCCTTGACTGCCCTAAAGCTCTGTCACCTCTTGCTATTTCTGGAAGTTTCTGGCAGCTTGGTTTTGGTGATGGCTCGAGGACTGTGCTTGCAGGAATCAAGGCCACCACATTTTCTTCTCCACACAAGGCTTCTGTGGGAGCAGGGAAATACCTTACGTTGCAGGCATGAACCAGGCTCTCAGGAAACCCATAACTGCAGAGGAAGAGGGTTCCATGAGTACAATTAGACCATCCCATCTTCACCTGCAGAGTAGTGGACACTGTTCTCTAGTGATGAGTAAATTAATCACTGTCAGCTATAATGACACTAAATCTGTGTCTTTACTCGAGGATGTGGGGGGAGGGAATCTTTATTTAGTAGCTGTTTGTGTTGGTTTTCAACACATTTTTATTATAATAATTATGCTGCACTGTGAGTGGTGATCATTTGAACTTGAAGTTTCATCACCAGGAAAGAGATCACATACTGGAGCTGGTCAGGAAAGCTGAAACTACGAACAAAGAGCTTTATATTTTCCCACTGCCGTAGCTTTTTTTTTTCTGATTCTACATTATTATTTAGTTCCTGCCCTTCCGACTCTCACCGGGGATAAACCTACTGACCTCATCAGCAGATGTATTTTTAGATGTATTGTTTCTAGCTAGAAGGTTGCATTGGAGAGGGCTGTTAGCACGTGTTATTTTGAATTTGTGCTTTTTTATTATTCAGAATACAGTTAACTGAAGCCTTCAGCGCCTTTGAAGGGGATGGCCTTGCTACTCGTCTGTTGCTCTTTTATGGACTCCCTTGACAGATCAAAGTTATCTCTGTCACGGAAATAGTCTTGGGTTTGGCCACTTCTGATCTGTAACACATTTGATATTGTTAATAACACTTCTAAACAAAATGGCTACCCTGGATTTGACTCCCTAAGAAACAAAAGAAAGACTGTGTAACATGGAAACACACAGTTAATAATTAACATTTATTGTTATTATGCAGCATCACAGAGCCATTCATCCTCAGAAGACACACTGACACTGCTCACCTGTCTCATGGTTTACCTATACACTTTCTTACTTGAGTGATAATGTTACATTACAATAAGTGCCTGGAAAACTGTGATGCCAGCTCATTCCTGGACCTCATTCTTCAAATCAAAATTAATTTTGAGATATGTATGTATTGAAAAAAAAAATGTGGGAAAAATTAAGAAACTGTTATAGAGGGCTTGTTTGTTTAATACTCTTCTGGAAGGTGGTGAGACCACTGATAGCTCTCCTTACACTACACTCTCTCCTTTTCTGCTGGCATTGCTGAGGGTAAAAGCGTGCCCTTAAATTTCCAACACAAATGCCACCAGGTGGCTGTATCTGTCAGCTACAGGTTAGGAGGTGTTTTGCGTGGGGGAGAGCTCTCGGCCACCAAGGTTGCCACTTTGAAAGGAGTGACGTCTGCACGCCAGGCTCCCCTCTGGTAAAGTAATTGTGGCTGCAAAGTTAATGGGAACTAGGAGTAATTTGTTTTAAACCACAGGAACAATGACAGGACAAAAATTGTGACCAAAGCCAAAGAGAAGGTCACAAAAACCAGTACCCTTGATTCAGAAATTTAAGATGCTCTGGGATTCAGTCCTTCATTGTAATTAACTTTTCTCTGACTTCTGTCCTGGGATTACTTACTTCTGGTATTTTTAACAGTGTGGAATAGGGGGCATTTCAAAATAATGAGGGACAGTCCTCAAATAATTAAATTGAATGACAAATTACAAAGTACACTGGTTGATGGCTATGTGGACACATGTGGCCAAACACCTCCCCCTCTTCCTCTTCTGGGTATCACCCTGAGCTGGGTGATTGCATCATCGAGGTTTGAGGTGTGTAATGCAATGAAAACACTTGTGCTTTTGGGCTGTACTGTCGGGCACCCTTCTCCTCCAGCTTTTCCACAATGTACAAGGTTTAAATGCAAGGTGATGGAGGTTGTCTCAGTGGGTGTGGTGCCACCTCCTGCTGGCCCAACCCTGAGCTTTGGGAGCATCCCAACTCCATCCCTGCTGGAAAAAGCTGCTCCTTGGGCACAGCAGGGGGAAAATGGGTCTGTCTCAAACAACAAGGCATGCCCTACACATCTGGCCCAAGTAATAGCCCCCAGGAGCCTTGAAAGGGAGGGAGGAAGTTTCCTGGGCCACCTTTGCAACCTCTGCTTTGTCAGAACCGACCTGTGCTCTGGCCAGGACCCTCACAGGGCCTCTGGGAAAAGCAGCATCATTTTCTGTGCAACTTCACCTCCTTTTCATCGCCCCTCTCTGCTGCAGAGAGAAATTCCCTTTGCTGCTACGTAGATGGTGTTATATATAGCCCAAAAGCTTATTGCCTGTACCTATATGGACACCTATTGTGTAGCAGAAACAAACAGCGGAAGATAATTAATCCTGGAGCCCCAGTTCCCTCACGAAAATTCAATAAAGAGTTTTCCTTGCTATGTTTTCAGGTAAGAGAAGAGAGGACAATCTTCATTACGACTGACAGTCCTCTTCCCTGGAGCAGAAAGGCTTTCCTTTACATCTAGTGGAGAAAATACAGTGTTTTGCACCTGCCCAATGCTGTTGCTATGGCAATTGAACTTCACACTTATATTAAGCCTTGGGGAGTATGTACAGAGCAAACACAGCAGTGAGAGGATTCTGCTGGGGGCTGCTGGGCATCTTGGGATTTGCCTCTCTGTTTCCCCATGAAAAAGATAGGTAATTTAACTTTTTAAACAATTTTGGAATGAACTTCAGTCGAGCAAACGATGTTGGTTTGGAATCTTGCCAGCGGGTTGTGTTTGGGCTGCTTGCCCAAGTTTCTGGGTGCATGGTTCTGGGGCAGCTGAGCGTGCCTTTGGACCCCCCCCAGCCCTGGTTGCCCAGATGCCTTGTGCTGCAGGGGGACTGTCCCTGTTTGAAGCCTTTCCCCTCTCACGGCCAGAGTGTGTGGGTCACGGTTAGACAGTTGCAGGCTTTTCGAAGCACTCACCCTTTCCCTGAATTCCTTTGCTGGTGCCTAAATCTTCCCGAGGTACCCTTGTAGGTAGTTCGAATCCACCCCAAAGTGTCCAGGGACGATGTGACTGGCAGTGAAGTGAGATGCAGGCAATCTACCCCCACTACCTTGCTTCCCAAATGTCCCAAGCAAATGCGCATTTTGGATGAGGACTTCCACACCAGATTTAATTCCAGAATGACTTTTCATTGTTCAGACACAATTAAGAAACTAGGGAGTGTGTGTGGTGTAATGAGCACCCAGAACTCCTTCTTGGCTCAGCTACTACTTTGTTATGAGAGCACCGCACACAAGAGTATGACAGATTGACCTTAATCAGTGATTGGTGCCCCAGCTTGCCACGCATTGCATGCATCAAGAAGGAGAGACTTGCCCTGGAGAGAAATCCCTGTTTATCAGTGTATTTCTAGAAACAAGAGAGGGCTATCATGTGGTGAGAGGGGTGAGTGCTGTGCACTCAGTGGAAGAAAGGAAATTTAGTCGTACAAAGTGTTATTCCTATTAAAAGATAATTTTATGTGGAAAATAAGCCACCAAAGCTCGGAGAAATGTTATAGGTGAGACATTTCATTAGGAGAGAATGACTGACTGAAATGAAATACTAATCAAGCAAGCTCTGAAGCAGCATGCTGCAATCTTTAGCCTCTAGGACCTAGAAGAACTGGTTTTCTAACCATTTCTACTTCAGGAAATACAAAAATAGATGATGGGAAAAAGTCTCTGCTTTAAACTACTTAACTTGGCTAGCCTCTAATTACCTCAGGTGAGAGTCATCCTGATGTCAGTGTCTACGTCTCATTTAGCACGTTTATTTCAGCTCCTTTTTTCCAGGTTCCCTCTGTAATTACTGGAGAGATGTAGCTGTCCCTCTCATCTCAAGGCCGACATCTAACCATGATCTGACGAATCTGACTGTTCCCCTCCTTGTTTCCCAGGTGGAGCTGGCGCCACAAGTGGGTATGGGGACGGTCTGAACTGGGCATTTCTAAGCTTAGATGCAACTGGTCAGACCCTCCAGGCCAGCAGAGAAGCAGTGTGGCAGATAGGCAGACAAGGCTGAAACCAAGGCAGGAATCACCATGTTTTCCTGAATGGAGGTCAGGCTTGAATTCTTGTGGTAACATAGCATGAGATAAACAAAAGCAATAAGGGGGATCAGATGGTGCTGAGCTACACAGAAGAAAATGTTCCTTTGGTTCTTTTCCTGCCGTGTTGGTCCTGCCTAGTAACACAGTCCTCCATTGCACACTGTCTCTTTCTGTGGGTCTTCACAAAAAATCTTTCTAGTCTCTGATGGAGACTGTCAGAGAGCAAGTAATAAACTGCTCTGACTGTGTGATTATAACACAATGAATCCCTCAAATGTCAGGAAGAAGGTAACACGCACAATGGCTGAAGGAAGAGTCTTCCCTACTCCTCTTTAGTTTTGTATTTCAATCAAGGAGGCCACACAGAGAATTTGAGTTTCCACGATATGCCCGAAGAGCAGGGTTGAACCAGAGGTAAGTCTTAATAAAGGAGCAGTCAAGAGTCTGGCTCCTAAGGGACCTTGGTGGGACTGGCACTTGTGAACCTTTGGTGCCCTAACATCAGTACACGCAGCAGGTGAGGACAGAGAGGTGGACTTCATCACCACTGCGTGTTGAAGGAGACAGACAGGCCAGCGAGGTATGTGCAAATGCATTGAGAGAGGGACATGGATTTCTAAAAAAGCATTTGACCCCCCCTGCCCCTCCCCCCGAGGTAAGTGTGGCTTACACTTCACCTTCCATCCGTACACCGGTTTCCCTTCAAAATGAACATATTGTACTCTGCAGAGGCGGACAATTTGCTGAATTTCATTTCACTCCTTCAATCTGCTTAATGAATAACAATGAGTTTGAAGGTTGCACTGGATTCTAGCACTGAGCTGAAATTTGCATTAACAGGCTTTCAGACCTCCCTTGATTTTGGTTCTGCCTGTATTGCCTGCCTCTTGCCTGTCCTTGCATGGTTAAATTCTATGCCATCAAACTAAACCAGCTCCTTCATTTTACCCTAAAAAGCATGAACAAATAGTCCAATAGGATATTCTTCAAAGAGATTTATAACACCAAAAGTTACTGCATGGACAGATTTCACTCTTCTGGTAGTTAATATGACTCATTTCTGAATTGGATAATTGCTATATGGTGGTGAATTCATCACTTCAAAACAAAAAGAGATGTGGGTGTGTTTATGTGTGTGTGCAGGGTATTAATGTGTACCAGTTATCAAAAAAGAGTATATCGTCAGCCTACTACTGACTTTGACTCCTTTCCAAATTGAAGTGGAGACTCTCTGTTCTACAAATAGTTGAGGAAGCACTTAAAGCCCAGTCAAACATTGGTGGTCTTTTAGAGCCTGTCCACCATTCAACCTGGACAGGTGAGTTTTGTTAACACTGGCCAGGAAAGGGTAAAGGTCCCTGCAGAAAGGACCCAAATATACATGGCTAGATGCACAAGTAGAGTGAACACATGATGTTTGCAATGGAAAAGACCACACTCCGGCAAGTCAAGTTGTGGTCATCTAGGTTGAATCTGCAGTGAAGACGTATGATCAGGGTAAAGGTGGAAACGGATTCTAAAATAATCCTTCTGCCCTCATAAGTGATTCTTATGATTTCTGGTTATCCTGTCATTTCAATATGCCTAGATAATTTGATAAGTGAAAATACAAGTATTCACAAACCCTTTTCATTTATAGATTCTAGCAAATAGATGTGTAGAACTAAACTCTCGAACAAGTCAGGACCAGGCTGCTTCAGACTTTTCCAATAGCATGGACTTGCTACAAGACCAATTTAACCACTCATCAGCTGGAGAGAGAATGGAAGACTTCCATTCTGGACATTTTCCATGGGGTACAAGAACTGGGAATGTCTGAAGATTATGCGGATGCTAGCCCGCCTTCACTGAAGACCCAAGCTTCTCCTAAGAGTTAATCTAAATCCTACAAATCACAAATTAATCCTGCTGAACCTGAGTCCTTCAGAGACAAAAATCAGATTTCTTAAATCTTTCTCATATCCCAGAGACTGTAGAATTGGAAATTTTCAAGACTAGTCTGGACAAGACCTTGAACAATATTTTGAAGTTAACCTTGTTTGGAGCAGCAGTTTGGACTAGATGACCTCTAGAAGTCCCCTTCAAGCTGAATTTCCCAGTTAATCCATCTTTCTCTGCTGGGGATTCTCCCCAGAGAGTTTCCATCTTTCCTGAAACACGGTGTACATATTCAGACACCGAACTACAGCTGGGCTTTGAACAAAAATTATTTTGGATGTTTTATAATCGTGTTCATACATCTCAGTATTATCTTCATGTAACAGTTCAAACTCAGGTTCAACCTACAATGGATGCATTGCAACCCCTACAACCTTTCCTGCACAACTCTACTGATTTTTTCCCCACCCAGTAGGTCTCTAGTTGATTATTTTTGTATACCTAAACTAACTTGCATTTATCTCACTGAATTTTGTGCTATTTTTTCAGCCTACGTCTCCTGTTTGTGGAGATAATTTTGAATTCTAACCCTGTCTTTTGATGTAGTTTCACATCAAAGTCCCCTCAAAGCTTGGTATTTACAGATTAAATAACCAGGAGGTTATTAAACACTTCCTGATCTCTCTCTCTGTTGCACCTATGTCTTACAAATAGGCCACAGAGGAAACATGAAAGGCAAAAGGAAGATATTCTTTTGCTATTGGATACTACTTCCGAACTACATTTTGACTGAGAAAAACAAAATCCTCGGTTATGGCCAATCCCCAAACAAAGGCAGCGCCAGGCTCTGGATCACGAGGCAGTTGAAATGCTACCAGGGTGAAGGGTCACATCCTGGACCAAGCCAGCTAACACACTTGAGGGACACATTCCCTGGCTGAAGGGCATGGTGCGGAAGGAGCACCATGCCCGCAGGGGGATTAGCCTGGCGCTTGCGGCATGGTGCTGAGAAGAGGGCATTAACAACTTCTGTCGAGCTGCTGCCTTCCTTAGGAGAGTCATGCTGCCTACCTCCTCACGCTGCAGGGTGTCTTGGCCCTCTCTGTGTCTCAGGCCCGTGGCTTATTGGTCTAATGTTTTTATTTCACCCACGCAGAAGAGACTGTGCACAGCTTCTTCGTATTAACCAATGTGTGGTTCACAGTCATAGGGTCCCTCTGTGCGAAGTCCCATCTTGACTGCTCTTCTTATGCTTCTAAAAGCAGCCTTAATCTCCCTGTTTTTCATAGATTATAGAGCCCCCAAGACTATGCAGCACATTTATTAAGTGAACAGAATTTGTTCTGCACTGGTAGCATTCTCTGGGAATGTAGCTCTGAAGCTAAATGCTTTTGCCATGCACAGATGTCAAGCCCCATAAGGCTGCCATGAGCCAGACGTGCAAATGTCACCAGTCTGTTAAATGGGGGGTTGAGGGAACCTTATATGAGAGAAGTATTTCTTTGTAAAGAACTTTCAGACTTTTAATCACCTCTCATTGTTGGTTCAAGCTTTTCCCAACCAAACGGCTGGGCCTAATCATAGAATGACAGAATACCAGGTTGGAAGGGACCTCAAGGATCATCTGGTCCAACCTTTCTTGGCAAAAACACGGTCTAGACAAAATGGTCCAGCATCCTGTCCAGCTGAATCTTAAAAGTGTCCAATGTTGGGGAATGCAGCACTTCCCTGGGGAGATTATTTCAATGGCTGATGTGTTCTCATTGTGAAAAATTTTCCTCTTGAAATGAGGCACCAAGTCCTGAAAGCAGATCAGTAACCTTAGCCTTGTTTGCAAGAACCCAAGGGGTGGACCACCCCTGCAAAAAGCACTCCTTAGGAGAATACAAATAAATCTGCCATAAACTGGCATTGTGTAAGTGACTATAGACAGTTTTCTGTCTATGCCGTCAGCTCATTGCTATGTGGGGTGACGTGCCATGAAGTAGCAGTTCATTTCCAGGATGATATTACTGGCCCTGAGCTGATTCCCTCACTACTGGTTAGGGGTTTCTGCACCAAACTCCCAGTTTCAAGAAACTTCTTTGTTGCAGTCCCGTGTAAGTTCATGAAATGATCTTGCACAGATGCAGCGTAAAAAGGAACTGCTGGACACGGGATGGACTATTGAGGAGAGTGGAATAGGTATTTCTGCCCCTTGGTGTTGCTTCTTTATAAGCCAGATAAGCTATCTGTGGATAAAGGAAACCTAACTGGACGAAGAATGTTTTCCAATTAAACAAGTAAGTTAAATTGAAAACACTGCTTACAGTGCTTTGGTCCCAGTAGTAGGGTGCCTATTCTCTTGCATTTTCTCCTTCTTCCAGAGGTGGACAGGAGGAAAGGCTAGGGAAGCAGCTTCTCCCAACAGACCCTATCTGCAGAGGTCTGAAAGGGCAGCTCACATCAGAGGAGGTCCTGGTGTAGATTCAGAGCCAACTTTTCCTCTGGAGCAATGGACTTCCTGCTTTCCCCTGTGTCCTGTCTTCCCTCTGATCCCCTGCCAGGGTGTAGCTCTTCCAGCTACGGTCTTCCACTAAGCTCATTCCACTAGAGAATAACAGTCAGATCATTCCCAATCTCACAGGCTCTCTTGTATTAGTAGCAATAGGCCGAATTTCAAGTATCTGTGTAATTGAAAGACATATAACTCCTACTTCTGCATTAGCTCAGTTCACTGTAGAAATCCAGTTTGTGTATCCAAGTACAGACTTAGATGTTCAAAGAGCAGACCCCACAAAGCCTTTATGTGGAAACTGTGATGCATAAACCTACACGACTAATATCAGGTGTATTTTTTACTCAGAAATCACATGTTTTCTCTCAGAGATAAGAGCTCTTTGAATAACTGATACGGTAGATTTAAGACTTAGTGTTTAAGTGAGGAGATGATATGGACAAGTAGAAATTGTGCTTTTCATGGCTGAATCAGCTGCAAGGCTTTTTCCTGCCTGGCTCTCAGGGTACAGCCTCCAGAAGGTATCTCTGCACTGTTGAACTGGTGTGTATCAAAACCCGTGTCCATACCTGCACCCTTACTGAGACCTTTTTGGGGAGATTCAGCTAACATGTTCATAATTGTAGGTGTCTTCATCTGAACTAATAAATCTGACTCATCTGACATATCTTAACATCTACTTTAGGATTAAGTGAATCATGCTCTAGAGCTGTTCTTTTTCTTTTTACTTTTTTTTTTTTTCTCTTGAGGCAGCTAGGAATACTAAATTGGACAGAGATATCTACACAGCTCCCTCCTCTTTTACCCTCGAATACATACAGATCACAAAAGCTCTTCTTAGCCTCTGAACACAAGCTTAGCTTCAGCTTTTTCATACACCCAGTTTGTGGTCTGGTCACTGCTTATGATATATTCTCCAGTTAAGTTCTTCAGGAGTGATCCCACAACACTCTCTTCCAACATCCCCCCATCATTCTTTAGACTTTTCCTCCCTGTACTCTCAGGGTGCTGAGCAGAGCACCAGAGTATCTCCTGTGCCTTGTGAATGTCTGCAGCCTGTGAGAAACTTTCGTATTTGCCTAGGTCTACCTTCTGCTCCTACTTTCCTTCTACCTCCATGTTTTCACGGTGTTCAGCTGTTAGGTAGCAGTTAAGTACAGTCCCATCCTGAAGCTGAACAGGAAAAATACAGCAAACATTACAGTTTCGGGAGAAGGAGCTGTATTTCAAAGTCACATTTTGCGTGAGACTGATCCCAAGTGAGCCTGCAGACTGCAGGAGGAGCATTCTGGTGGAGAGCTCATTTATTGGAACCTGCAAGAGAGCGTGAGAGCCCTGTGTGTGCCATTAGTGTTCCCAGCACAAGCTGAGAATCCCATTTTCTTGAACCTCGCTAGAATTTCAAGTATATCTGCAATGCTGATTACCCATAGATATATTACTTCTGTAATACCATTGCCAAATTCCCCTACTGATGGCTTGCATCACTACATCATTTATCCAGGTACCAGAGGCAAACTGGGTTCCAGATAGCAGTAATCCTATTTTTTTTTGCATTGGTATGGCATTGGGGTGGCAGCTGCCTGGGGATACAGATCCAGAGGATTTTGTTCCCTCCTGCAGGAATTTGGGAGCCAGACTACGGCCCCATTGTGATGTGTGAATTTGCTTGCTCCTAAAGAGCTGCTTGGCAGGTGGGGTAAAGAGATGATCACGGCATGCATCATGCTGTGCAAATATGTGATACCCTCTGCTTTTGGAGATCCCTGAGGATCCCTGCAAGTCCTAAAGTGTTTCTTTCTCCATCAGCCTCTCTGCATGAGGCCTTTCAGCTGCAACTGGGAAGCTGGGTTGTTTCACCCTAATACGAGATGCCTATCTGGGCAGTGCAGAGGGTTGTCGAGCCATCACTCTAATGTGAGGCAACAATTCCCATCTTTCAGAGCTGCAGAGAGCAGAAGGCAGTATCCATTGCTGCTCTGCCAACTGCTGAGCAAAGAGATCATCCCTCATGTTTGGAAAGTCTCTGCTTTTATATCAACTGCACAAGGAGCCTGCGGTAGCTCCCTGGACTGCACACCAATCCCACAAACTGGGATGTGGATGGATTTGTCCTGAGCAATAAATTGACTTAGTGTGGATGCAAAAGGGACAATCATGCAGGCATAGAAATGCTGTGCTGACAGACATTCTCTTTTCCCAAGGTGGAAAAATTAGAAGATTTAGGAAAGCATGGGGTGGGACACCCCTTCCAAGAGATGTCCAGGGGACTTAGGATCACAAGGTTCCTTTACCTGACTGGGATTTTTCACTGATATCATGTAGGAGCTTTTGACATCTCATATGCTTTTCTAATCCTGCAGTCATCTCCCATATTTTTTACTACTTGTGGTTTGTTGTGTGTGTGGTTTTTTTTTTTTTTAAAGATGGAAGCAGCTATGGAGCTGCACTTTTGGAGAAAAGGGAAGAAATAAAAACAGGGGCACAGATTGCAATCTATTGCTAGTTTCAGAAAAAACAGCAGTTCTATTACTGAAAAGGAATCTGTAGTGCAATATTAAAAGATAAATTTCTTTGAGAAAGAAATTACACTAAGAGGGATGAATATTCTATTGCATATGTGAGATTGGTGTTCATCCAGGAGAAAAAAAGGACCTTTTATAAGGTCATATGAAACATTTTCAGCAGCAGAAAATGTTACCCATTTGCATTCCACAGTTTTTTCTTCTTTTAAATATTTTCTAGTGCAGAGAATGGTTTCAGGCTAAGAGAACTCATTCACTAGAATTACTTTTCTCTTTGGTTTGCACACTGTGTATAGGCAAAGGTGTAGTTCTGCTATCTGCTAAATCTGGGTAGTATTTTACGACAAAAGCAGCCCAGCTGAAACAAATAGTCCCTTTTGTGGAGGAAGAGATAATTCAGTGAAAAAGTAGCAGAGCTCTAACAAAAGGCTCAGTCCTGGGAGATGCTTAGCAGTCTGGCACTGATGCATCATGGCCCCCAGTTTGAAAACTGCGGTTTTAACTGCGTCCATACTGTCAAGCACTTAGACACAATTCATGAGCAAAACACCCCGTGTCCTGCAGGATATGGGCCCAAATGAGAAGAAGAAATAATCTGAGTACAGCTTCTGGGGTGACAGAGGTTTATGAAATGCTAAGACAGCTGGTGGGGTAAGAAAGTTGACCTCAAGAAGTACCCAATTTATGTGCAATTGGTGTGTGAGCCAGACAGTTTTTTAATAGATAATGACTGGTGAGGTACGAACCAGCTGGTATCCTGTTCTTCATCTTTAGATATAGGCTGGAAGCAATTAAAGTTAATCCTATTATACATGCTACATGGAAGATTTGGGAGCCAAAAAAGATTGCTTGGCACTTGCTGTAAATTCTCTTTCTCTTCTTTTTTTTGGGGAGAGTCAGGATATTCCTTATCTTCTTTTAAACATTAACACCCTAAAGTTTTCATATTCTTGCAGATTCTGGAATTTTTCTTTCAGACTTCAGTGTATTAGACACTATGTCTTGAATTCCCTGCCAAATTTGAAAATGATGACAACAACAACAACAATGATATCTGAAATCCAGTAGTTTATTTTTTCAAAGATACCTATCACTCTCTATTTCTGGAACTTTTAAATTCTCTGATTTTTTAAATTAATTCCTATGTGGAATGATAACCACAAAGAATTATAAGACTACCCCATATCCACAGAAGTCTATCTGAATTTCTCAATTTAATTGGCCATTATAGTAAGCTTCTTTCAGTGACCTTTGACTACTTACTGCTTTACACAAAGATATCTGAAATCCAATAGTTTATTTTTTCAAGGATACTTCTCACTCTCTATTTCTGGAACTTTTAAATTCTCTGATTTTTTAAATTAATTCCTATGTGGAATAACCAGAAAGAATCATGATATCTGAAATCCAGTAGTTTATTTTTTCAAAGATACCTATCACTCTCTATTTCTGGAACTTTTAAATTCTCTGATTTTTTAAATTAATTCCTATGTGGAATAACCAGAAAGAATCATAAGACTACCCCATATCCACAGAAGTCTATCTGAATTTCTCAATTTAATTGGCCATTATAGTAAGCTGCTTTCAGTGACCTTTGACTACTTACTGCTTTACAAACATTAAAAAATGACCATTTTGGATCAGACCTTTGTGGACAGCAATTATTCCCCAAGAGTGGCTAATCCTGGATGCTTTGGGAGGAGGACCATAATATAACAGACATTGTCTGATGTCCAGCCACTCAGAGAAAAAACCAGAAAGAATCATAAGACTACCCCATATCCACAGAAGTCTATCTGAATTTCTCAATTTAATTGGCCATTATAGTAAGCTGCTTTCAGTGACCTTTGACTACTTACTGCTTTACAAACATTAAAAAATGACCATTTTGGATCAGACCTTTGTGGACAGCAATTATTCCCCAAGAGTGGCTAATCCTGGATGCTTTGGGAGGAGGACCATAATATAACAGACATTGTCTGATGTCCAGCCACTCAGAGAAATCAATGAGAAGAGATCCATGAAGTCAATCAGAAGAGATGTGAGTAGAGATCCATGAAGTCAATCAGAAGAGATGTACATTTCTCGGTTTCTCTGGGGCAGTGATGCTGGAGAAAAATGGACATGATTAAATCAGAATTTTGTTTCTTGCAACACATCTGTCTGTCAGCCAGTGAGTCATGAGCTGGTCAAAAGCTGGGGGGATGTGGTGGTGGAGCTGCTTTTGAGGCACTGTTTTCCCATGCTCAGGATCGACAAAAGCAGCCCGTGATTGTCTCTGTGCATGAGCATGCACAGGGGTGTCCTTCACCCCTTTTACCCCAGGGACCGGAGCAATAGCTCCTGGCCACCTCCATACCTGGCACTGCACGTGCAGGAGGACACATAGGCTGCTGCGGCATGACTTTCCTCCTGAACATTGTCAGACCCTTTTGGGGGAAGGCAGGGGGCACGTGGAAATGTCCCGTGAATTGTGGGTTGCCAGCTGGACCAGTGTGAATAGAGGCTGATAATGCCCCATGAGCACAGACAGAAAGAGGCCATCCTTCCCTCTGTGGAAAACAGCAGAATGCTAATTCTCTTATTTCCTAATAAGGAGATTTTAGAGAGAATTTTAGTTTAGCCAATTTTTGTCACACATTGCTATTTAATTGTTTTCGTCTCTTAATTAAGTTCATCTGCCAGGATTTACCCAGAGAATTGTATCTAAGAGCTCTTTTGCTGACTGCAAACACTTGTCTTTGAGAACATTTGTTCCTAAATTTTGGGGTTTATTCTGTTTGGATTTGTTGAACGAAGCTGTCAAAGGTTTAGGACAGACTTCTAGCTCATTTAAGGAAGGCTTTGAAATATGTAACTGGCAAAGTTTTAGTTTGGATAATGATATTAGAAGTTCCCATACACCCTTCTCCCTCCAAAAACTGAAAAGCACAACAACAACAGATCAGAGGTGGATATAGAATTGCTGAGCTTCATAATAGCTACCTTAGCAAACCTGAACCCAAATTCCATAACTTGAGATGATTCATCGTCTCACAACAGAATCACCCAAAACTTGGCTTTGTGTGGCTGCAAGGGAAAATTCCACAGCTTTGACATCTCTCTGATTTTGTTGTGCTTACACAGTTAATTTTTAAAAGGCAAAACAGATGCTACTTCGAGAAAATCTATGTAAAGAAATTAAAGGAAAAAAAGATGATTGCTGACTGAACTAGAACAGAAGAAACAGTATACAAAACCAATTTTTAAAAAAAAAATTTATGCACTGCAAGTATGTAACAGCTAACATTGCTTTCATCAGAAGAAATATAGAAATAAGTATGGTCTCTTACACCAGTAAATCTTTTTTTCTTTTCAGAAAAGTTTTGAGAAACCGTATCAGTAACTTTAATTTCAAGTAGTTCCTCTTTTTTAGATTTTGGAAAAGAGAGTCTTCTATGTAAAAAAACACCGAAACTTGGCCCCAAATTATATTTAGTGTTTAAACATATACTGTTGTGAAATATAGCACATGTTCTTCTGCCCTTGTATTTTAGTATTCATACTGATTACCTCTCATTTTCTTTTCCTGGGTCATGAAGAATTATCTGCACCTGTCTGGCTTCAGGAGAACTGCTGTCGTTATTTGTAAAATGCCCACATCTTCCTTACCTTTACCTCTACAGACTATAGTTATAGAAAAACCAACATGATGGACACAAAGCAATTGGTAAAATGCAATTTCTCAGTCCTTGTCCTGCAAGGGGCAGCTTGTTCCTGGAACACCGGGTACAAATTTCCATTAAACTCTTCCAACAAATACATAAATGGTTCCAGACATATGAAGTAGTGAAAGATCTCTAATCCTGAACAGCTGGGAGACAGCCCTCCAGTTATCCTAAATAAATCTTCCCCATTTCACAAGAAAAGGTTTCTCTCTCACCACACAGGTCTTGAAGGACCTAACTGGGAAAGTGAAGCTCTCCAAGGTTCACCATGTCCATGGAGCAACACGAAGCAGCACAGATCGCTGCATGTGACAGATTATGACATTGTGCTGGAGATCCCTCTTTACCTCCCTGTGCATCTGTTTAGCCTTATAAATCCTGTGGGAATCATGGACATAAGGACTGTCTATGTATTTGTACAGTGCTTGGTGAAATGGGTGGTCCTTTTTGATGTTAAATGTAGTGGGCAACAGGGTTGGGAGAGAATAAAGAAAAGAAGATTCCAGTAGGTTATGGCTAAGGAGGAGCTCAATTCCCATATGGACATTCCCAGCTAACCCATATGAAGTGAAATGGCTTTTTTGGTGTGTACTTAGATTCCTAGGCATTCAGTCAAGCAAGTGGCCTTACTGTTAAAGACAAAGGGCCAAGCGCAATCCTGCAGTAACCAGGCATATTGGCAACAGGAAAAAAAATAAGAGAAGAATAATAAGGGAGATATATCCATTTACAAGGACTGAATTTGCCCTACAGAATGAAAGGGATTGCTACTCTGTGGCAAATGACACTGTCCTTGTACCTCAAGCAACCACTGTTCCAATAAGTCTCTGAAGAGAACTCCAGAAAATGAAAAAAAGCAAGTGTTAGACATGCTGTTTTAAGGACATTATTTTTCCAATCGATCTTTTATGTGGAGAAAAACTGATTTTGTCCCATCTCAATCTTCGAGTTTGTTACAAGATTTGCCATTTTTCTAGTCTTCAGTGAACAGAATAATAGTTTGCTTTTTGCTTCACCTTGGAGCTAAACACTGAAGCCTAGAATTATTGCCACCAAACAGATGGGGATATTTCTCATGAAGATGAAAAAGTAAAGACCTAATAAATGAAGAATATTTGAGATGAGAAGGCTAAAGCAGGCTCTGCTGCACTATGTTTGACATATTAGTATTTTAGCAATCTAGGGGGTTTTACAAACTATTATTTCTTTTGTGTTTCAACTGCTGCAAAGCCTCCGAAAGGAAGGGTGGATGGTGTTCATTGTTCACCACAAAGGACCTACCCGACATAGGTGCAGTCTGGTCACAAACTTGGACATGCTCTGGAATTTCAGGTCTCCAGCAGCTCTCTCTTCGTCAAAAGCGCGCAGTACTGCCAGCTTTTCTCTGTGGCTTCAGCATCTCCCTTCCTTGGGGATCTGTCCCTCCTGGGACCGGCTGGTCTGCCCCAGTAACTGTCCTGAGACTGGTCTCCAGTTTGACTTTCCCCCTTCTCTCTATATGTTAAAGAGATGCTGGTGGATAATGTCACCAGTGTTTGTGATCAGGGGCTGCAACTGGTGCAAATGTGAGAAAATCAGGATGAGGGGTTCAAGAGGTGGACAGCCCATGTAGTGTAGCTGCACCAGAGTACTCTGGATATACCCTGGGTGCCTGCTTAGCTGTTCCCACCTAACTTCTTTGCTTGATGTATCATTTGTGGAAAGGAATAATCTGTCTCTCTGTGGTGACACAGTCTCTGCTACATAAATTAGCCATTTTTTGTTCAGTGTCTTTTTGGATAAGCAGAGTCTCAACAGAGGAAACTGAATTAGTTTTGTGTGTGTGGTGGGCTTTTTTTGTTTCTTTTTTCTTTTTTTGTAAGACGAAAGATTATTTTATTCCTTGAATTTCTAGTTAGTTCAAACTTTCCTTTCAAAATTAATGGACAATGTTGTCCACTGATACCAAACACGAAGAATTTGAGATCCGGCAGAGAGTTTATCACAAAGTCAGAAGCTTCTGAAAGCCTATGTTCCAAATAGAAATGTATACATTTTAAATCCAGAAAGGGCATTGTGAATGCACAATATGACCTCTTGTATAGCATAATCCATAGACTTTTACTTAAAAATTCTCACTTACCTTAACTAAACCAAATCATTTTGAAAAAAATAGCCGGTCTCACTTCAACTACTCAAGATTTAAAGATGTACCCTGGTATTATTTTTTTTTCCCAGTAGGCAATTACTATCACTGTTACAATAATTTGCCCACTTCTATCATGAGTTTATCATAACTATAATACACATCTGTCTGCTCTGGAAAAAAGTCTTCTGAAATCCAAGCTCTTCTCACAGCTGATCAGCTCATACCTGTAAAGAAATAATTCCCTCCTCTTATCTTGCACACTACCCAGAAGAGGTCCCTCATATTTGATGGAAGAGCCACATTGTACAGGCCTTGATTCATTCTTATAGCTGTGTAGTGGGGTTTATTTTTTTTACCGTCTATCTGATGTGTCAGCTTCTTATTCACTTGCAGAGAGTGTTCTTTCCTCTTTTGGTTCAAGTGGTTGAAAAGTATGTAAAGTGTGCTTTGTGGGTCCATCCATCCTTGAGAATACAGATGTTGGCTAACAGACCTGGTTCATTTTACCAAGGCCTTTTCTATTTTCACCTGCACAAGAGTAAGTCCTTCAATCTGTCAAAATTTGAGGTAGGTAAATAATAAAGCAAAGACACGCTTTGGGCTATATGCAAGGGAGAGCCTTGCATGATGCATTTTCCTTTCAGACATCTTCATGTCCTCATCTCACAAGGAGGTAAAAGTTGTTATTGGATTTTGAGGGAAGAATTCATGGATTGTTCCACTATATTTTATGGCTTATATGTCAAATTTAGGTGGAAGAACTTTAGAGGACTCCACATTATCTACCTTTGTTATCAACTTGAAAGCAACAGAAGACATGGTTTCTTTATGGATGTACATTACTTTTGGCAAATGACAGAGTTGTAGAGCTACATGCCATGGAATGGATGGGCCCAAACGAAAACACCATTCTCCAGCTAGAAAAAATCAGATCAACTAGCTGATCTGAAATTTGCTATATAAAACTGTTTTGAACAAAACAAGAGATTTAAGCAGCTTCAGATTTTGTGGATATTTGGATCAAATTTGGAATTTGCAGTCAAGGCCTCTCACTGGTGACAAAGAAGGCTGCAGAAGTGTTTGATCATCAGCACAGGCTTATGTGTTACAGTAATGAGAATAACCATTATGTTTCAGAGGATTCCTGTTGCAATGGTGCTGAGAGTCAATTTCTCTGTATACTGTAACTAACCTTTTCTAAAGAGAAAACAGTGGCAGCATTTGTTTGTGTCCATCTATTGAAAAATGTCCTGTAAACTCCAGCAAAGTGCAAGCACTTGTCATTCTGTGTTATAGCCCACCCCACATTTCCAGATGGTTACACTAGAAAAGCGAATTAGGGAAGGCAGTCCAGTGCCAATGAGCTTGGAGTGAAGAGGAGCAGAAAGCACGGTTCTGTCAGCACTTTGTGGAAATCAGCAGAAACTTTGAGCAGTCCAGAGTTTTCCTTTTAGTGGTTGATCAAGAGGCATTCTTTACCTTATCATTTTAGCTTTTTTGCTCTCTCACCCTATCTCCCTCTCCTTGCCAGCCTCTGAAACAAGTTGCTAGCATGTGGGGAAAGGGTAGCCCCCAGTCATTAGCAGCATTGTTTCTGAACATACTTCACCTTTCTGAAGGAACCGGCTTCCTCCAGCTTTTCTTTTGAGACTTTGGTGATAGTTTTTCTTGAGACTGTATGTATCATTTTCTACTGTTAATGAGTGACAACCAAGTGTCATTTAGCTCTACAGCAGCTTTACAGAATGTCATGTTTTTATACTAGATTGTCATATTGTTATTGGGGAAGCGCTGACTATTACTCCACTAGAAATCTCAGTGACTTCATTTGGACCACTGATAGAGCGGCCCCACTGACAGCTCAGCCTTCTCGTGCTCTCAGTAAGGCACTTTTTGGAATGAAGGAGGACTTTTTATCTCTAACATCTCACCCTTGGTAAAACAGCAATGTCACCAAAGCTAGCAGGATGAGGATTTGAGCTTTTGTTGGAGTGTTAAGCAGGCCATTGTTTCACATTTCCTACTTGGATCCTTTAAAAAATTTCATTTGATCTAACTCCACTGCTGGTAGTCCAGAAATAAAGCAATTCCTTGGGGCATGAATACTATTCGGACAACATAATACCGACATTTGTCTGCTTTCCCCCTGGTATCCAGCATCTTTGCCAGCTCGTTTTTCCTCAAAGAGGAAATAACCCATTTCTGGAATTCAGATTTTCCTGACTTCTTGGAAACAGGGAGTATCAAGTGTTCTGAATAACGTTTCCCTTTGAAACCTTCTTAAAATAGTATTTAAAATATCTGCTGCTTTTGAAAGGTTTAAGATCCCTGGGGATGTAATTCTGCTGACATTGATGGCATCTGCCAGCAGAAACTCTGGTTCTGCAGTTTCTTCTGTGAGCTGCATTGCCCTTTGCTTGATAAGGAAAGCTGCATGAAGTAGGTCCAAACCCAGCCATGAGTGTCTTTTGCTGTGCTTTTCTCAGGCTATGCCCAGCATTCAGGCAGATCTGATGTTGGTCTGACAGGGGTTGAACTACTCTGGTTAGCAGGGTCATCGCTCACAGAGGAGGGAGCGGGCAGTCCTCAAAAATACTGGGTGTGGAAAAAGAAAAGTATTTGATCATTTTCCTATAGAACCAGTCCTCCCAAGAAAATGACTATAAATCAAAAAGCAAAGCTCTCTCACTTACCAGAAGAAAGGTAAAAGGCTCATAATTCTTACTGAACAAATCACATGCAAGTGAGTCATTCATAATTGCTTTATAAAAATAGTGAATAAACGCTGTCTTATTCTGTACTTGATTAAGCACGTGTATAACTTTAGTCAAAAGAACCTGTCTTGTGAGCATAAAGTTGAGCGAATAAGGCTCAGCAAGAACAGCACCCTGTGGAAAATATGTATCCCACAGCCAAAAATGTCTTTGGGAGATGCAGGTCTCTTTTCAAGTGTATCTGCTGCAGGAAGATTTACTTCTGTGCAGAGAAAAAGCTTGTGCTCGCCTATCGTTCTGTAAATGAAACTGGCTCCCAAGTAAGCACGATAGAGTCAGGGGTTTCATCTAGCTAAAAATGAATTTCTTCATACGTTTGTTGTTTATCTACCTGGATACTAGATGGGAAAGATGGGTCAATTGTGTTTTCTCTTTGATAAGTTACATCTTCGCTCATAATAATTTTTTTCTCCCTGCAGTGAAGATAGCAGCTAAATTCTTAAAGAAAATAAACCCAAGCCAAACACTTGGATACAATACATCAGAAGAGGAAAACCCATGCTATGCTGAAGTTTCACAATCTCATTTTTTTAAGGTAAGTGCTATCAGTTTTCTGCCAGGGCAGCTCACTATCTCTAAGGCCAAATTCAGTCCAAGGAATAATTTTCTTTTACACAAAAACATGTAAAAGTCAACATGAATGTATAGTTTTGGCTTGAAAAATAGTTTCTTTGACAGGTATTGCCTGAGAGCGCCAAGGAATCTTCAGTCCACCCACCTACAGCTCTCCTACTGACAGGTGAGCAAATTCAGCACTCCCCCGATCAATATTTCAAGAGGTTGCATGTCAAACGAAAGCCTCAGGAAGCTCTTGCAAAGTGGAGCATGGGTTGTTAACATGGAGGGTTTAGAAATCCATAGATGCAGTCCCGATGGGGGCTGCCCCTCAGCCCTGCCTGGGAAAGGCTGAATAGATCCATATCGCCTCTGTCTCATTGACTTAGAATCATAGAATCATCTAGGCTGGAAGAGACCCTCGGGATCATCGAGTCCAACCATCTACCCTACTCTAAAGTTCTCCCCTACACCATATCCCCCAACACCACATCTAAACGGTTCTTAAACACAGCCAGGGATGGGGACTCAACCACCTCCCTGGGCAGCCTATTCCAATGCCCTATCACTCTCTCTGTGAAGAATTGTTTCCTAATGTCCAGTCTAAACCTACCCTGGCGCAACTTGAAGCCATTACCACTTGTCCTATCATCTGTAACTTGGGAGAAGAGACCGATCCCCGCCTCTCTCCACCCTCCTTTCAGGTAGTTGTAGACAGCAATAAGGTCTCCCCTCAGTCTCCTCTTCCCCAGACTGAACAACCCCAGCTCCCTCAGCCTCTCCTCATAAGACTTACTCTGGACCCTTGTAGGTGAAGTTCTGCCTGATGCATTTATGCACTCCAGCCCTGTTGGGATCCAAACTTTGACATGTAAATTTATGTGCCCACATGCAGGACACATGCAAGAGTGGCAGCCCAGCTGCTCCTGTTGGCAATAGAGATCTCCTCAAGGCAGTCAGAGGACTATCCAGCACACCCTAAAAAAGACGTCTACATCTTGTCAGCGCAACTGCTCTTCAGACCTATACGAAAACACCTAAATTTAGGTGTCTTAATCTGTGAGGTACATCCTGCCTGTGGTGGCACTGGTAGAGGACAGGCTGTTGCCACCACTCCTTCTGCTCCCAGTGCAGGGACACCAGGGCTGTCCCCTCCCACAAGAGCTGGTGCCAGCTCCATGCTCCCCCAGAGGAAGGAGATATTCGAGTGATCCGTGCTCCCATGCTACTGTTTTCCTCCACCTCAAAATGACTGAGTACTTTTCCAAAAATACAAATCTGTGTGTCAAGAGGATACTCAAAGCTATTTCTTACAAGTAAGCACACAGAAAGGTGCACACACCTTGTCATTGCTCTTAGGATGAGAAGCAAATGATAGGTAAATGCAGTATTCAAAATCCTAGGGGTTCTTACATTTAAGGTTATTTAAGGTGTTTTTCTGTCAATCCTTTGCTCAAAAACATTAGGCCCAGGGCTGGCTCACCTAGGTCTTGCAAATTGAGTGAACCTCCTGGGCCGGATCTTGTAAAGCAAACTGTTTATCTAGGCCTGGTAAGTGTATTTAGGACCATGGTAGTACTGGTACCAGGTAGAAATTCAAGTTCCTCACCTGCCACCAGTGCTGTCATAACATGTTCTTGCTATTTCTCTGGGTGTCCCTTGGCTTCTATGGTGCGTCCTAAGAAGGTGCAGGCAATCCTCCTCTGCTCTGGAGCTCAAAGAAAACTCCAGCTGCTCTGGCATCTCCCCTGGGGGTGTCAGACCTGTGGGGACTAATTGGAGAACTAATTAATTGCATCTGGTGCCGAGGGAAGCGTTGCGCATGGCAGTCCCCTGGCAGGGGTAGGCTGTGCTCCTGGAGCCCGTGCATCCAGCTGAGTGGGATGGAGCTCTTCTCCCTCTTTGCTTCTGCTGACAGGATCAAGCCGGGATCTGGGCCTTCTCCTGGCACTGGGCACCATGGCAACTCTGATTAATGCTGTTGTCACCTCCTGTATTGATTCTTTCAGCTTTCTTCGTCCCCTTCTCCTGCTTGGCCTACTTCAGGAGATTTCTGCTCAGCAAGAAAGCTGCCATCCCTCTCACACCAACGGCATGACCTACCCAGCCATGGTCTGCTCCACAGAGTGGGCGTGTTTTGTGCTGGATCTGGTGTTTGGTGAGGTCACGTGCAACTTTTTGCCATGTGTTTTGCCCTACGGCTGGACGGGGCTGTTTTATTGCTCTGCTGGGCAACCACCCCACGTGGCTCATGGGTGCTTCACCCACCGTGTGCACCCCAGGTGGTCAGTGCTCACCTCCAGGAATGCTGCTCACTGCTTTCTCAAAATAGCTATTTCCTTAAAGATCATTGACTGAATAGTAAAGCCCTCATGCCCTTTCTGCAGAAGGTACAACAGGGGTCCACGTCCATGGTGTGGTGCCATCCAGCTCAGAGAAGTTGCACAAAAGGGACTGAACACCACCCGTCCACCCCAAATGGCACCCAAAGTGGCAAAGGTCCCGCTGCCTTTGGTTATGTGTGTTACTACATTGGGATGCAGCTGTTAATTATTGGGAAATTGTGATACACGTTTGCATGTTGTTAGGTGTCTTTTTTATAGACAGTTCAAGACGACATGACTCTGGCGCTGCCCAAAGATGACAAACGTGGATGGGCAGCTAATGGCCTTGGGAAGAGCTGAGCTGGGCCCAGTGCGCTGCTCCATTCTCCCCTGCCTGGGGAGAAGACATTTCCGCACGTGATCTCTTCTCCACCCTAGGGCCTGCAGCACAGGCTGGCAGCAGGACTATGGCAGCCCAGGACTCATCCCAGCATGTACTTCTGGTACATGGTAAACATGGCACATGTGTGTCCTAAGCTGTACTGGGTAACAAGACCAAGTGCGCTAACGAGAGAGCAAACCCAGGTGTCAACAACAGGCACAGTCTGAGTGTACATTGTATCCCCACAAGTTTTACCAGTGTATATGCACTCCCCTCTAAAATTATCTTGTTTGCTAGGCCAGAAATAAAAGATAAGTTCTTACAGTTCTTACAAATATGCCCATTCGATTAAAGGTATAACATGGTTCTAGTACAAACTGCGGCCTTAAAGTAAAATAATTATTTTTCACCACTGGATGGCAGAATCTTCCTCTGGTCTAACAAAATAATAGCAGAACAATTTGCTAAAATTAAAACGTAATTGGAACTGTCATAATCAGTCCCGTGTCTGTGATTCTGTGTCTGATCAAAGTGAAAGGATGTATTGGAAATGAAATTGCAGAGGCAAAAAAATATATTTTTTAGAAACTCTGGACTATAACATCTGACCTTTTAATATCCATCCTGTTCACATGAATTGCAGGGCACTTGTTCTTCTGCAGATTGTCAGTGTCCCCCAACATTGCTCACCTTGTCAATGCGATGCTTATGTCTACACTGAGTATTTTTTCTGTTTGATACCTTATTGCCTCATGACTAAATGCTTGAATTACAGAAATCACCACACACTTGGGAGATGTGTTTAGAAGCATGCTGAAGTTGGCAATATTATAACCTCTTAAAAATAAAAACATAATAGTAGGTACGGGTGCTAAAACTCATATAATACAGTGCTTGGGCCAGAAACAGCAATATTTTAAAAGAAAAATATGTATTTAATTTCTATTGAGAGGATGTGTTATTTTTAACTCATTGTTGGAACTCTTCAGGAGTTACTTTTAAACAGACAAAAATAAAAGTCTAGCTCCACCATTTCTTCTTTTACCTAGAGTATACACTGAGCAGTTTCATGGGACTGTGCTTGAGCAAAAGGAGAAGAAGGAAATGAATTAGGACTTCATCACTGCCAAGTGGAAGACAAACTTCGTCCTTAACCTCTAAAGGTTTGGTGTTAGTTTCTGTCAAACACAGGCTATTAGTTTCTATTAGCAGAGACCATTACGTAGTTCTGAGTATTGCTAAGAATCTAAAACTCTGATTCTTTTTGAAGACCTGATTTCATGTGGCTGTATATCCATATGAAGTGTTGGTTAAGGTTTTCACAGAGGTTTGACTAACATTAAAAATCGAACAAATCTCATAACACTTGGCAATCTGTATTCTAAAAGCACGTTTTTTAAGTGTTCAAACAGAAAACTTTCCCGCAAATGATTTATGTGCAATACAAGAAATTTGCAGATAGATCAGAAAGGACAAAACCCAAGATGTGACATTAACTGAGTTGTTTCAGTGCATAAAACACTCACTTCTCTATATCTTTGACTTCTGCAGCTTCCTGTGGCAATGAGTTCAATGACTTTATTATATAATTTGCAAGAGCATGTCTTTAGAAATCTTTGTTCATGTTATTTTTACTCCCTCTTTCCATGTCATGTATGAATGTCTAAGCTATACCTTTTTGTTGAAGTTATTTTAGCTTAAAAACAACAGAAATAGCATAGTAACTGAAATATGCTTTGATTCACACTCAGCCACAAAATATATAGGTTACTCCAGAAAAAGTAAAAGAGAAAGCAAACAAACAGGGCAGTATGAGTGCAAACAAAACAAAAGCCATGTTGACATCTCCGGAGGGGTGAGGGATGCCACTTGCATTGCAATGAGCCAGGGCTCTTCCCACGTCTTGGCAGGTGCTGTGCAGGAGCAATATTTCAGCAGGCAGCAGCAGCTCATGCGGGCAAACCCCAGCAAAGGGCTGGAAAGCTGCCTATTCTCCCCCCTTTGGCAATTAACACTTGGTTTAGGATTAGAGATGGTCTTGATTAAAACGACCCCCGTGGATCACCTAGGATCTGGCCCCACCACCCCTCTGTGCCGAGCAGCTCTCCCAGTGTATTCTCCAAAGAGCATCTTAACCCTGAAAACCGCAGCGCTGCATTTCCTCTGCACAGTGCTTGTCAAGGCATGCCAGAGGGTAAGAGGGCCTTGAGAACATCTGGATTATAATTAAACAGGAATTTACAGTAACTAGACCTAAGTGGCTTGAACAACAAATTTACTGCTGATAAAGCCAGATGAGTTTACCCAGATAATCCTCTGTGTTTTCTTCTGTCCTCAATAAAATGCAGTTTTGTAATTTATACGGGGGAGCACAGGGAAAGCTTCCTTTTTCACCTGAGGGCTAATTCCAGGTCCAATAAAAGACTTCACCCCCACCACAACATTACCCTGCAGCGTTACTGTTTGCCTGCATGCTGGGCTCAGCGGAGACATGTAGGATCCTAGCTGCCGATTAAGAAATGCAAAACCAGATTCAGGGCAAATAAACCATCAATTATGATATTTTAAAATATCCTATTAATGCATTGGAAAAGTACACAAAGCTTTTGCACCATGGCCTGTGGTTTACTTTTCTAAAGGCCTCTTCGTTGAGCAGAGGCATGTCAGGGTAAATGCGCAAGTAACCTGGACTCAATGCTTGCATGCCACTGATACTCCTAATCTGGGTAGGACATTGATGTTACACTTGAATTAAATACATCTGGGACTTCTCTCTGGCACCAGGCACACAGGTCTGGGGCCACCCTTGCCATATGTTCTCTTCCCTTTAGGAGCAGGACAGAGGCTGCCAGCCTGTGCACTCAGAGTGGCTGCTGGAGGTGGGTTTCGCTGACCACAACCTCATGGGCATGTAAGGGTCTCTGCATCTCTCCCTGTGAGACCCTGCAAAGAGCAGATTTGTGCCTCTTCTGTTCCCTATTTTCTCAGAGAAACCATTGTCTACTCAGTCCTTGGGCTTTTATTTTTCTTTCTTAGAGTGCTCACCTCCTCCAGGGATGGTACAGAGCATCCTCGCATCTACAGAGCATCTACAGAAGTGGGAATTCCTTGAGGTCTCCTCTTACAACTCACAGCTACAATAATATTAATGTTGATGTCTTACACTTGCCACATGGCTGCTGTCTTGCAGTTAGATGTAATTTTTGATGAACATCAGGCAACATTTTGCCTTTAATGCTTGGGGCACTGCTAATGGAGGGGTTATGCACCTGCAATGCACCTGCAAACAGAATATAAGACTTTGAGTGGCTCATTTTGAAGGCAGGTCTTGTGTTGATGCCACACAGCCCTCAGCTGCCCTGTCCTCATCCACTACACTGCAGATTTGCTTTGGAAGAAGCCAATGGACTAATTTGGCATGTCAAAGCTTAATGTTGCAAAATCCTTGGGTATATCAACATTTTAAAGCACAGTCATAAAAACTTCAACGATGGAATGAGTTACAGAAAAATTATGGCTTAACCTGTCATGAAGAGTAGCCTCCAAAAATTAGTAATCCTGCCTGTGTTTTGCAATGTATGTTTGGCAGAGGTCACATTGGGAAGTCATTGCTAAATGTTGAATAGAAATGGTACACAACTTGGTGCTGATAAACTAATCCTTACCTTCTGCTTGTGCTTTGAACATTCATTTGTTTCTCCCATTTGCTGTCTTTTCTTCTGCAAGGTTATCCCTGCTGTATGAATGTCCCTGTGACATGCTGCTGTCTTTCAGTGTTAATGTCACAAACATGGGGCTTCGTCTCACAGCATCTCTGTTCCTGTCTGTAAAACAACCCAGCTAACCTTGGAAGAGAAAATGAAAATCCCTTGGTCCTCCTTTTATCAGAGTCACCCAGTTCATTAATGAAAGGCTAATTGAAAAGTCTTCACTCATGGCCTAACCTTGCTTAGTAAGGTCAAAATTAAATGTAAGGGTTTCCTTGACCGAGCTCCTCAGGGCTGATTCCTTTCCTCTGGCAAAAGGATTTGTGAGAGAGGATTCAAGCTTGATGTCTCAGATGTGGGGGAAAAGTCCCGGTGCTTATCTCCAACAGCATTTTCCTCCAGCAGTTAAAGTCCTTCTCAAGTCCCTTCTAAAGGCTTAAGGGGCCCTTGTGTTCTTGTGCCAGCTCTGCGTGGATTCAAACCATCACCTCAGGACAGTAAATTGTCTGGTTTGCCAAGGTGGAAATATGCTTCTGCTTCAGAAAATAGGGTATTATTTGTAAGGGAATTTGGGAATGAATGGGAGGTGCCATCTTTGTGACTCACTCAGGCAAATCAGGCAAAATGCGAAGTAAAGATTGTACAGCAGCAACCAGGAATAAATAGTTATCTGTTAAGCATAGCTGTTATCCAGGGAGACAGGGCTAGAGCAAACATATTCAGTGATAAGTCTCCTTTTTGCCTCATTCCTGGGTGTAAAAATCACTGCTCTAAGCTTGAGCGGGCAGGATTTGACACACAGCAAGAAGTCTGCTGGTGGGGTTGACCAGAATAAATGAGGAGATGCTCACTTGGACCAAAGTGGGTTTGTGCTGAGAAGCACCTGAAGTTCTTGTGGAAGAAAACTACAGGGAGGTCTCTGCAAATCCAGCTTTTTTATTTTTTATTGTAAGAAAATAGAAAACCCGCATGGTGGGGAAGTGAAACTCCCCAAGTCTCCCCAGAAATGGTGGCTCACGCTCCTCCAAAGGTTTTTATTCCCTTGATGGTCTTTGGAGGGTAATGAGGTGATCTGTTGAGGACTACTTCAGCTATTACTCTTCCTGGGACTGAGTGGTACTGCAGAGAATTAAAGCTCCCAGAAGACAACAGCCATTCCCATGGCCTCAATACGTTTTATTTCAGTAAGTGGAAGAAAGGCTCCAACAGAACTATTTCCCCCTCCGCCCCCCATAACTTCCTTCATCACTGCTCTATAAATTAAAGCTTGCAAGGATTTTTCTCCCGAGCAGCCTCTCAGAGCAAGTGCAAAACTCATTAAATGAAAACAAATGTTCAACCCTTCCCTGTTATTTCCCTCCCAGTTGGCCTGTTAAACAAAAAAAAAAAAAAAAAAAAAGGCTTAAAACTGAAATGGAAAAAGGTAGGAGTTTCCTTTTTTGCTAACTAAAGAGAAAGGCCAAGCTGAGCCCTGGTGCAAGCAGTGGGACCATCCACCCTTCACTTGAGACTGACCCGGGAGGAAGAAGCAGTCTTGGAAGTGAGTGCGGGGATGCTGAGTGCCAGGGACTGCTGGTGGACAAGAGGGAACGAAGCATGTGTCTCCTCTTTGGAGCACAGCCCCAGGCCACCTCTGGGTGCGGGCCCGTGTGTGGGCAGTGAGTCTACCAGCAGTTTGAGGAAAGGCTTCAGCTGGCCATTTATTGGCTGTAAATGCACTCAGGGTGGCTTCAGCTGTGGTGAAATGAAGAGAATCATCACAGAGGTACGTCAGCTTCACAGGAACTCAGGAGGTTTGTTCACCTCCGTGGTGATTAGATGGAGATGTGAGCAGCAAAACTGCATAAAGGCTTTGGAGAGGGTAAAATGGCCCCATGATGTCCAAGAGAGCTCTCTACTTGAGCTCTGCCACGGTGAGAACACAATGCCATTGAACACACACAGGGAAAAGCACAGTTTCCTAGAAACTCTGGGGGGCCCTCGTTGCTGTCCTCGGGTGCCTGAAACAGCGATATTTCTGAATGGTAGCTTGCCAGCAGTGTGCTGATGGGGTTTGGTGGGAACACCAGAGTCCGCGTAGCAGTTTTCCTTTGCCCTGGTGTGAACTAACGCCTTCATAACTCTCTGTCAGTGGATTGTATTAGCTGCAGTTCAGAGTAATCAGTCTCTCTCGGGAAGTTACCGTTTGACTTTCGCACTTGCCCTTACTAAGTAATACCATAAATCTTTGAATCGTCTGGCTGCCTTTGATCTAGCTGCAAGTCTGTGGAATACTCGGTGACTGGGGTGGAAGCAGGAGAGAGGAAAGTACCTCTTTGCTGCGCTAAAGTCATTCAGAGTGCTGAAAAAGGAGATATGGATATGGCTCATCTTCCTAATGAAATGAGTTCAGTTTGCAGCGTTAACAATTTGTGTTATCACACTTCAGAGCTGCGAAGAAATGATCATTTTCTTAAGTGTATGTTACTTGGGAAAGTGAAAAGATATGTTTAGTTGTATCTTAAAATGACTCTTTAGAATAAGATCCTGTCAATAGCAGAACTCACAGACTGTTTGTAAATGGCACTTTGATGCAAAATATTTGAACAAGGCAGATTTTGGGGGGGATATAGTGTTTGCAGGCGGAGCAGAACACAGGTAACCAGGTGCTAGAGAAGAGTTTGCTGCACTTGCAGCACAACTCCCCCCCCCCCCCCCCCCCCCCCCCCCCCCCCCCCAAACGGAGCCTAAGTGATGGCAATCCAGAAAAACTTTTGGACTTCCCAAGGGTGGTGTTTATGTCATTAAGTCAGATCTTGCACAATCATCTAGAGTCCCTCTAGGGGCTAATGAACAGACTCAGCTTATTGCACATCTACGAAAATGTGAGGCTGACCTCTTCATTCCTAGTTACCTGAGTGCTGCTATTTGTGTTGTCCCTTCACACAGGCCAAGGGGCGCTTTCCCATCCCCTCCACTTTCATTACCTACATTGTGTAAAGTAGGAGGATGAGCCCAAATTCTGTACCAGGCTTAGCACGGGCTGTAAGCAGAATTTATGACAAATATCATCTGGTGGGCAGCTCGCTTGTGGTGGATCAGGCATTCCTAAAGGGTATAAGGTGCAGGATAGCAAGATGTGCTGTGAGAGGTGCTTTAATGAGAGGCTACTTGATCTGTTGAAGCTACATCAGCCTTATTACACCATGACAAAGGCACAGAGACCCCTTTGCTCTGGAATCTGTTCAGAAAAATGGGAGTGATAGTTGTGCCAAGTAATACATAAAAAAAAAAAAAAAGAGGGGATTATACTCAATATTTGCAAGGCTATCAGCCACGTCCCTCAGCAATCATATCTATTAATGTGATTACTATTGATAATGTACCCTTCAGTTACAAGCTTCCTTAATTTGAGCATTCATGGCAATCAGGTACCAGATGAAAGGCTTATGATTTTTTTTTCCTGAATATTACTAGACAAAATTATTGTCAATGATGAGGAATCTTCGAAAAATGCCTTCCCCTGGGAATTTAATTTTGGCATCCTTTTTTTTTTTTTTTTTTAATATTTGGTACTCTGTGAATCTCTGCAACAAGAGCAGAAATGGGAGAAAAATGCGTCCTTGAGCACACATTCGGTGCTCAAATTCAGCTGCAGCACCAGATTTGAATGAGACAGCAAAGCAGGACAATCACCTTTTACTCCTGAATGCTCTTGAGGTCAAAAGGGAGAAAATGCACCATTCAGCTATAGAGATTTCCAGTTTTTGAGGCAATCACTTATTTTTTGCTGTTATCAGCTACTTGTCCTACCGTTTGTTATAAAAAAATGACTCCCCCACCCTTTATATCCTTGTATTGTGCTTGTTTATGCAATTCTGCTGAGGCACTTACGAAACAGCCAGTGAAAGTTTGAAACCAAGCTTCCTGTAATGTTGCACATAGCTGACATGAGTGAGTGTATGTGTTTATGTGTGAATACGTATATATTTCTCTAGAGATTGATATAGTCAGACATCCTTGGATACATTTATATATGCCCTAAGTTGAATAGTGTGTCTTACTATTAAAAAAGGCAACCCTGGGGGTTTATATATATATTTAAAAATATATAAAACCACACACACCTAAAAATATATATACTTGTGTGAAAGGGACAAAAAGACAATATTTAATCCTGGATTTAAAATTAAATCCCATATCAAGGGCTCTGCTTCACCCATGTAATGCAACGGCGGGATCCTTACCTCAGGCACTTTTACATGGACTGAAACCTTCTGCAACTCAGAAACACTCAGAGGAAGACTGCATGCCCAGGCTTTCCTCAATGTCACAGACTTGTCCATGAAAGTGTGTTATGCAGTGTAACCTTCTGGCTACCTGCACCTAAAATGTACTTGTACATAGGTTTATAAGTACCCCAAAAGGAAGAAGGGTTGTATGCCTTTTGACTAGCTTTTGTCTTTATGGGAAACATTATTTCCAGCTTAAAATATACTAGGGTTTAGTGGCCTTGAAGTTCTTTTGGGAAGATGAATGCTTTTGATTTTCAGAGAGGAGGGTTGACTGGAAAACAAGTTTGTTTTCCATATTTTGAGGAAAAAATCGACATCTGTGTCGTGTGCCAGGACAACATTAACCCCTTCCCATTTTTTGTGAGCCGTAGGGAAAGCATATCTCGTAAAACACATTTTAACAGCCTTTATGCTTTCATGTGTGTAAGATCCAGCACAGTGAAAAAATATGTTTGGTGAAAACAACATGCAAGAAAGCGAGGAGCCAGACTTGACAGAGAGTAGGGCAATGAAAGCTCTTTTCTGTGAGGGTGGTGAGGCACTGGAACAGGTTGCCCAGAGAAGCTGTAGATGCCCCATCCCTGGAGGTGTTCAAGGCCAGGCTGGATGGGACTCTGAGCAACCTGGTCTAGTGGGAAATGTCCCTGCCCATGGCAGGGGGTTGGAACTCAATGATCTTTAACGTCCCTTCCAACCTGAATCGATCTATGATTCTATGATTCTATGATTCTCTCCTGTAAAAAAATCAGAGGTGTAAGTTGCAAAGCATCCCACTTGCTTTCTTCCAATATGTGGGACTCACCTGTGGGGCTGCTCACCTGGATGTAATACAGGATGTCTGGGGAGCGAGAGTGTTGCAATGATGGCTATGAAAAAGTGGAGTAAACTCAAAGAGCAGGTGTTGCAGTGCATTTTCTGTCTGCCTGCTTTCGCTAGTTCACTCTGTCATTAGGAAGTGGTCCCCCCTTCCCATGTTAGCAGCAGAGCACTCCCCCAGTGTAAAACTTACCAGGGGATGCCACCTCCAGCCCAAGCAGCAGCATCAGCTCTCCAGCCAGTGCTGGTCTATGAAGATAAAACGCCAGGAGGAGGTTGCATAAGCAATATTAATTCCTGCTAATGGCTGAGAGCAGAGGCACGAGCCTCAGTTTGATTTGATGCATTTTCTTCTGTAGCGAAGCAGGTCATCTTGGATCTGCTCCAGACAGCTTATTCTTGGCTTGTAACAGAGTGAATAAATATCACTCCTTGCTTGTAAGGCCAGGTCCAAGCAGGTGACTTTCCCCTGGGGAAGCTCAGTCAACCTCTCTTCGGCTCGACCGTGTTCCTGTGATTAGGCTGAGTGCATTATATAGTAATAACCCTCTCCAGTACTTTGAAAACCTGTATTAGAGCCAGCAAACAGGGGCTCACGTGGCAGTATGGATGGATGGACAGCCTGGGTCTTGTGACAGCAGCAACATCAACAACAGCGGCAGGGTATCATCTCTTGGCAAAGGCTGAAGCAGGTAGAAAACAAGAATAAGTTCAAGGAAGCTTAAAAAACATATCCCTGGAGGTTGTTGCCACAGCTCAAGTTCTCACATCTGTAGCCACAGGCCATGTAACCAAGCTGTGGGAGCAATCACCCCCTAAGGGAGCTGCAGCTCACCTGCTGGTCCAGGGCAGCTGCTGCCTTACGGCTGCGCTGGGGCTGCCTATGCCTCCAAACCTCCCTCCTGCATAAATGACCACAGAGATAATATTAATACCTAGGTATTTTGCTGCTGTACTCTGCATGGGTAAAGCAGGAGAGCTGCTCCTGTGGTGATGTAGTTGTGCCAGCAGGAAAAAGTACTCGTGCTGGAAGTTAATTTTTTTTTTTTAATTAAAAAAACCCTGAGCTGTTGTTGGATGGAGCAATGTACAGCAGCAACACTGCTATATTTTGACTCTAGCTTAGCTGTGTTAGTCACAGGAAAAGTACATCACATTTCCTGTGTAACCATTAGCTGCACTGGTGAAGCTTTCATGTGCTGGGCACTGGGGAAAAACTGTGAAGAATCACAGAATGGTTTGGGTTGGAAGGGACTTTAAAGATCATCGAGTTCCAACCCCCTGCCATGGGCAGGGACACCCCCCACTAGAGCAGGTTGCTCAAAGCCCCATCCAGCCTGGCCTTGAACACTTCCAGGGATGGGGCATCCACAGCTTCCCTGGGCAACCTGTTCCAGTGCCTCACCACCCTCACAGGAAATAATTTCTTTCTAGTATCTAATCTAAATCTCCCCTCTTTCAATTTAAAACCATTACCCCTTGTCCTATCGCTACACTCCCTGATAAAGAGTCCTTCCCATCTCTCCTGCAGGCCCCCTTTATGTATTGGAAGGCTGCTTTAAGGTCTCCCTGGAGCCTTCTCTTGTCCAGGCTGAACATCCCCAACTCTCTCAGCCCAAAAAGAGGTTCTCCAGCCCTCGGATCAGCTGCTTTGCCCTCTGCTGGACTCGTTCCAACAGGTCCATGTCCTTCCTGTGCTCAGCGCTCCAAAGCTGGACACAGTACTCCAGGTGGGTGGCTCACAAGAGCAGAGTAGAGGGGCAGAATCACCTCCCTTGACTTGCTGGCCACACTGCTTTTGATGCAGCCCAGGATGCAAGGTCACCTGTGTGACCACTGTGTGCTTGTATTGCCTGGGCTGGGGCCAAGGAAAGCCATGAAGAAGGAGCTGCTGCCACTGCTCAGGGCTGCATGAACTGCGCTGCCTGCTACCTGTCACCAGGGCAGCTGCAGCCATCGCACTCGCGCTTTAATTAGAGCCTCTCATGCACAAACTCCTGGGAGGGTAGTTGAAAAGCTGATTACATTTCGAAATTAGCCCCGTGGAGAAAGAGTGGGCACTTCAGTTCTCCTTTCATCGTTTGTTCCCCTCTTCAATTAACTGGCAAACAAAAAGAAAAAGAAAAAAAGTAAAGTAGAAAAAATGTAGAAACCCTGGGTGCCTTGGGTCTGCTCTCACTTGCTCAGCCATCTGAGTGCTGGAGGATGGATATTTGAATCTCTTCAGGAAACTTGCAGGGCTGAGGACCAATGTACTGACCACCTGTGCTCGCCCCTTGACAGTGGGCTGCGTTCTCATGGCTCTTCTTGTCCTCCTTAAAGGCCGTGGCACAACGAAAGCTGCAGTGAATGAAAATCTAACAGAGCTTGGTCTGCAAACAGGGCAGGCTGGGGAGGTCTGGCTGGTCCCCGGAGCATCCCATGATATTCAGCTCCAGTTTTAATTATTTTTGATCTGCAAGAGCAAGTGTCTTTAGTTTAACCACGTCAAAAGCCTCTGAATTATGTGTACAAACCAAACAGGTACCAAAAGGAATTCCTGCTGGGATTTTGCATGAAAGCTTTCTATTGCTCATTGCTAAAGGCAATCATCTCTCCGGCTTTGCAGGACTTGTAACCTCAAAGCTCAAAAAAAAAATCTATTAGTCATATTTTTATCCCTGAAAGAGTTCATTACTGAACTCCAGTATCCTGCTTTTTACCTTTTACCAGCAAAATTCTGTGATTTCAGGCTACAGCTGGTAGCCCCTCTACTTCTCTGGACTCAGCCCCTTTCTTATCCTTTCTTTTGTGTACATGTTTCTTCCAGTTTACCAGCTCCATCAAATAAATAGATGGCTGTTATGATTATACTTCATGCTGAGTTAAATGTTACTAACAGTGTTAAAGGATTCCTATAGAACAAAATGCCCCCTGGGTGAAAATACAGTAGTTAAATGCAGAAAACGTGGGTCTCTCCACGCAGTCTAAACACAGTTTAAAGCAGGCAGGCTTCAAAAGTGCTCCATTTGGGCAAACATAATGAATACTTTTGTTATCAAAATATATCTAGATCAATATTGCTCTTTGAAATCACACGGGGTCTCTGCTGGGAGAGGGCTGCAATGAAAATTACTCTGTCTAGGATTTCACATTGGGCTTTGTTTGCTCTCTAACTCAGGGAGAGGTTAGAGAAATGCTGATGCTGAGGGTACTGGGCTACAACTGAAGGTCCTTCACTTTTCTTTGGTGTTTACTGGCTCAGGGATATAAGGCAATGGAAATCAGGCATGGCATTTGCTTCAGGTCCTGCTAAGTCTCAAGACATGGGATTATAAAGTCAAGATGTTATTGAGCCCTAAAAGCAGGTTGGTTTTGAAAATAACATTTATTAATTATGATTTTTTTTCTCTCCTTGGGATACTTACACTTGGTTTTGTGGTACCATGATATCAACTTTTCAGAAAGTGAAAATGGCAGGAAGAGTTTTAACAGTGTTTTAACAGTGTAAACTTTTAAGATTTCTCACTTTTGGGGGGGGAAGGGTTCTTCTGACAGATGTGCACGGTTTGCAAAAATCTAGTAGGAACATGTGGATATTGGAAGAAAAATGTGCCATTTCTAACTGTTAATGTCCCATCTGCCTCCCTAAGACTCCAGCCCTCTGCAGTTTCTGATCTTGTCTGAGTCTTGATGTGGCTTTTTATATTATTGCCCCTGCAGGGATGAAAACAAGACCCACTGATAAATAACTGCATGTACCACAGAAGTGCAGCTTCTGGACCAACCTCCCCATCTGTACCTTGGGACAAGGGCCAGGTTCTGGGAGATGGGACAATTCCCCAAAAGACTCTGATTTATTGGGTTTCTATACACCTGCGCGGGCAAGTGGTTGCAGAACTTCCTTGCCATGGTGATGCCAAGTGCACACGTTGCGAAATAATTTGAAGGATGGATAATAACTTCCTAACTGTATTTTTAGGGGAAGTGCATATGTTTCGCAACGCCTGCTAACAAGCTGTAGAGGAGTAGCATGGAAATCGGCATCCCCCTGCCCCCGCTGAGCCTAGCAAATGCTATTCAGAGCAGTTTGTTTTAATTTTAGTGGAGAGAATTGCTTTAAATCTTATACTCTCTATGGTATTATGAAACGTATGCCCTGAAAGGCATGTTATTTAATCTGTTTTCTTGTTTGTGTACAACTTAATGCAAAAAGCAAAAAAAAAAAAAAGGAAAAAAAGGAAAAGCAGAGTTTTTCTACTGTCCTCTTCTTAGCTTTTTGAGGAGGGTTGAGATGTGAAGATGTTGGCAATGGGGGGATGCACATGGGATGAACAGGGATGAAATGTGAAGGTTGAGGAGCTGAGCTCTGTGTGCAGAAAGAGAATAAGTGCTGCCAGTTAACACAAACAACAAAGGGGTTGTCCTTTTTGGTATTTCACAAGCACTCCAGCCATTTCAGGGTATGGCTATAACCTTACAGGGAAACTTTATCTGGTACCACTGACAGCAGTAATATAGTTAGAAGTGAGTCTTCTCACACCTGAGTGATGGGCTCCGTCCAAAACCTCAACCAGAATGTTGCAAAACTTGGAAAAAAAATCTGATTTTTCAGCTCAAACTAAAGCACTGATCATTTCTATTCCTAACCTACCTGTAGAATAGATGGCTCAATAAGCCCTTTTGGTAGTGCTTTGAGAGGAGAAATCCAGGGTTATTTCTGTCAGCAAAAGAGGGTCATTTTGGGGGGTGAGGTGCTGGCCTCCAGGAAGCATGGCTTCTTCTTGATTCATCTGCAGGCTTTCTGCCCAGTGTATAGCTTCTGGCCTCCTACTGTACTTCTCCCACAGGTTGAACAGGGATCATTGCAGCTGCACAGCGCTCTGGGGAGCACCCTCAGCCTCTGAGTTCAGATGTGGCTGCTGAAACACTGCTGGGATGATGTTGTGGGTTTTAAAAAACCCTTGCTCTCAGGAAGGGCAGCTCAATTTCTGCCATCTTTCACCACCAAAGAGACAGTTATTCCCAGAACGGCTCTGATGGACTCCAAGTAATTCCTCAGAGGCATCTCTGCCTGGGGGCAGTGGGGTCCATGCTCTCACTGGAGCAGGCATCTGGCTGGATGCCTCAGGAAAGCCAAAGTCCTTGGAAAGCTTGTGGTGGTGCAACCAGGCACGGGTCCAGGCCCTTGGACATTGCTAGTCACCACAGGACTTTCCCTTGGGTGCAGAGCAGACAACCTCCCAGGTTTTGTAATGCAGGCTGTGCTTTTGTACGAGGATAATCTGGTGCATCCTCTGACCTTCCAGGATTCCCAAATCCCTGATACATCTCAGGCTGCCACTCACATGGAAAAAAAGCAATATAATGTGATGCCGAGCTAGTGTAGGTGTTTCTTTGAGGCACTTCAGCTTCAAGAGAAAGAGAGGAAAGAAACAGTCTGGATGTGGGAGTCCCAGCTCTCCTTACCCCGCAGCTGCCTGGCGTGGGCACAGAACCTGCCCCTTCCCCAGGAAGGAGAATTTTTTAGTGAGGTTTCTCCAAGGCCGTGCAGTTCCTCTGCTGATATAGCCCACGGTGATTTTGCAGGGGCCAAAGACAAGGATCTTTGCCTCCCTCCCACGGCCCTGAAGCCACATCTGGCTCCCCTTGGGACCAGAGCACTTATCAGCCCAACCCAGCATCTCACCCTCCGGCAAGGGGAATTCCTGGCTGTATTGTATCACTAGAATACTGTAAAAAAAAAAAAAAAAAAAAAAAAAAAAAAAAAAAAAAAAAAAAAAAAAAAAAAAAAAAAAAAAAAATCATTTCATCATTTCCTTGGTGTTTTGTTTCTAAAAAAAAAAATAAAAAAAAAAAAAAAAAAAAAAAAAAAAGATAAAAAGAAAAAAAGAAAAAAAGAAAAAGAAGAAAAATGGCGTTTCCTACAGATTTTCCCGGCTGCATGATGTAGTTGTGATCAAAATACTCAAGGCAGTGTTTTCAGAGATTCCAGTAAGCACATAGACGAATTAAAGGATTTGTCTTGGCACAAGTGACCCTCCTTTGGTGGTGGTTGAAGGAAATAGGACAAATCCAGACATCAGGAACAGCAGACATTAGGAGGCTTCAGCTAGAGCATCCTAAATCCATTATTGATTGTTGCTTGGATGATCCACCTGCCACAAGTGACCATACTCTGAAAAGCCCTTCTTCTCAAAATTACTGATAGCAAAATATTTATTTAATCTTCTCGGCATCAGGTAATGCTGATGTTCATCATGATGCCAGGGCATCCCCAAACACGATTCCCAAGAGGATATGAGATGCGTAAGAGTAATGACAGCTCTGGTGAGGGAATGCAAAAAAGATCCCAAATTTTAAATAAATATTCCCTGGGAGGTGCAGAATGCTGCCCAGAGGGATGGGAATTTCCCTGTGGAGCAAGGCTTGGACTACAGCCTCCTAATATGAGAGGAGTGAATAAAACAGAGCCCCAACTTTTTGAGAGCATGAAGAAGGACCCACTCCTCAGGCAGAGGTTTTCCTTCAGTAAATGAGCCTGAGAACAGATGCAAAACAAAACAAAAACGGAAAAAAGAAGGGGGTGGCCAGACTTAAAAGTGGTATGGGGGCAGGCTGTATTGCAGTCACGCACAGCCATGTTCTGGGTTCTTGATCTACATCCTGGGTGTTTAATGGCTAGTAACTCCAGAAGTACCTCAGCTGGAAAATAGTAATAATGATAATAAAAAAAGCACAGAAATCAGCTAGTGCCTTCCTAAATCAATACAGCTGACAGCAATCAAATTACGGGAAAGAGAAAGTACTTGATTTTGCCTTAATTGCTTTTCAATATTTTTTAGGGAAGCAAATGCTTTAAAAACTTGATGTTCTTTTTCTGAGTTGATGAATAAATAAAAAGAAACCTGTCTTGTTCCTAGACAAACAAGCTGCCTTCCCGAATTAATCAATGCTCTTGAGGAGAAGCAAAGTAAAGTGCTGGTAGTTTAACGACTAAAGCCATACAACTTTTTTTGAGTTGTGGAAGAAACTTGCAGAGTGTCCCCATGTGAAGGCAGCCTGTGGAGTAACAGGAAAATGAAGGGTTGAGTTTTCCCAGCTAGTGTTAGCCTTAGCATCATCATTTAAGCAATGTCCCTTCTTAGGTTGGTGGAAAGAGATAGATGGTTGTGAAAACAGGGCTGTAAAAAAAGGTGGGGGTGAGTGTCTGGAGCTGCCTGTTACTGCAGATGTTGAGCATAAAAACTTCAATTTTAGGGTAGTCTCGATCTGCATATGTAGTCCAGCCTTTTTTTTTTTTTTTTTTTTTTTTGTTTTGTTGTTGTGCCAAATCCCAAGGTGACAGTTAGTGGTGGGTCCAGGATCTGCTTTGATACCAACTTTGTCACCTCTTGGAGCAAACGTGTGTGAAGGAAACAAGAAGGGGTCTGTGGTGGGTACTTCCTGGAGGGGAACTTCCTCCTGAAGAGGTGGTTGAGGTTTTTTGGTGGTGGGGTGGCAGGTGGCATGAGAGCCAGGAGAGCTGCTCTGTCCCCACTGGGTTTCATTTCACGGTTTGAACGGGATTTGTCAGTCGATTTTCCCCCTGGGCCAATGGCTGAAACAAGCAGGGAGCTCCGTCCTGGTAGTCTGATAGATGATCAGTTCAGTCTGTAATTCTTACTCGGCCCTTGAGGCAATTTGCTCAGGCCTGCAAATACAAGATATAGCCACACTTGGTGCCAAAATGAGATGTCAAGTTGCTCTGCCCTTTTGAGTGAGATGAGAAATACGCCTCGGACATTATCGCATTCATCTTGGAGGCCTGCCCACAAATCCCCTGGGTTTTTCCACGAGGGAATAAACCTGACGGCTGTGCATGGAGCAGACTTTCAAACAGTGGCATGCCCAGCTCCTCTGCACATAGGCACTTAGCTGTGCAGCAGGAATGTGCGTGGGGAATCTGGCAGCTGCCTCTGCAGGGGTGATTTCCCATCCCTCTGCCAGCAGCCCAATGTGTCCACGGCAGTGTCTGTGGCACATCTTGTGCCCTGCCAGGTTCTGGTGCATCCTACTGCATCCCCCTGCATCCTGCCATGTCCCACTGCATCCCCCTTCTCTGTCACTGAAGGAGAGCTCAGTTACTCTTTCCAGATGTGCTGGTCCCGGGGAATGATACTGCCTTCCTGACCAGCCTTCCCTGGCTCGTATAGAGATGGCACCATGTGGGTTATTCAGTTTATGCCCTTTGTCTGAATACATACCACTGAGGCAATTTAGGCCAGGGAAATGGCTTGCTCTCCACCCAGTCTATGAACACATCTCCATTTTGGTTGCAAAGACCTGGAGAGAGGGATGCTGAATGCCAATATTTATGGAGCCACACCTGTTCTCAAGGAGAGAAAAGGCCTGATTAAGCAGCACCACGGCAGGCAGAGCAAGTTTCCACTCCCATCACCCACGCAGCAAGGTCTGCGGCCTGGCAGGGCTTCGGGGGTGGCCCCTCTGGGACCCCAGGGCAGCCCTGTGCCCAGGGACACCCCCTCCTGAGGCTGTGCCCCCGGGGGCTGCGTGTCATCCCTCTGCTGGTGCAAAACCACTTCATCGGCCGGGCTGCTCTTCCTGCTGTGGCTCGCAGCTCCGTGTTAGGCTGGGTGGTTCTTTTTTTATTAGTTAATTAACCCGGCCCCAGCCTGTGGTTTTGCCGTTGTGCCCTGTTACGGCGGCTGCTTGGTCCTTGGGTCTGTGGTTTCGCCCACCTGCTCTTGTCCTGGAGCTCCCAGGGCGAGCACCTCTGAAATACGGGATAGCTTAACTTCCGAGCAATCTGATTTAAATCTCACAGTTGGCACACACACACACACAAACACACACATGCATCTTTTTGACTTTGTAACACTAGAGAAAAAAAATTAATACCCTCCACTATTTTTCTTTCTCTGCTGGCTTGCACCTTGTTTCTCTCTTGTCTCTAAAGCCTGGCTGCTTACCCTGCTCTGCCTGGGAGAAGCTCTAGAAAAGACCGTCCCAGCATGGGAACCTGCTAATCACAGGAGGGAGGGAGCGGACAAGTTTGCCTTGGTTTGTTCTGGAGGTTTGTCACAGCCTGACACAGGGGAGCACCCGCTGTGCCCAGGCACTGCCTGGCCCCCCGCTGCACTGCAGGGTCCCCAGGGACCATGGGTGCCTTCGGGGTGGCTTTCCCAGCAACCCAGCGCCTCGAAAACTGGGTGAGGAGAGGAAAAAGGATGAGGTATAGGGTTAGGCAGCAGCGCGCGGGCTGTCTTTAGCAGGCACGAAAAACAATTTTCAATATGACAGGGGCGTTTTTTCAAATTAATGGTGGTTTAAAAATACCCTGACCTTTTAAAATGTCTTCATAAACCTGTCTCAAATGGGTTTCTTAAGGATAAGCCTCACATAAATCTGAAGCAAACATAACTGAAAATATTCCAGATTTTAGTTCACACTTTCTTTTTTAGTTTTGTAAGGAACAAAATCTACTTTTCCAAGTTGGACATCCTTGAAGCTGAGCTTCCTTCTCAAGGCACCTTGTTATAGGTTTAAAATCTCCACATTGTTTTCAAATAAATGATATAGTTTTTGCTTTTAATTACCTTTTTTTTTCCTCCTCCTGTGCAGAAGCACTTTCTTATTTGCAGGTAACAAGTGGCTGAAAACGAAGGTCAGAGCCAGCAATAGAGGGAGACAAGGGCTTTTTTGTACTTCAAGCAGTTGATTAAAAGCCAAAAAGTCCACACTGTGGTAATACAGCCTCTTATGCTTCTCCTTGTTTTTTTCCCTGCTCCCACCAAACAACAGAAAATGTAAATTGCTTCTCTCTTCAGACAATACTAAATTACTTCTAAGAAGTGTTCAAGAGCCTATTATTTAAACCTGAAGAAGTTGGCGTGCTTCCTTCTGCTTGCTTTGAAAAATAAAAGTTTTCTCCTCTTCAAAACCCAGCCGGTGGGCTCCCAAGAGCAGAGCAGAATTGCCCCTGGCCTTGCCTGGCCAGAGTCAGTGCCCTCTGAGATGCACTGGTGGTGCCAACTGCAAACCGGTCCTTGAGGATGGATAAAGATGCTGAGCTGAAAAATTGTCCCTGGCACAGGGCTGCCGGGCAGGAGAAACCCCACACTAGGAGACCAGTGGTGGAAGAGGGAAGGGGACAGGCTGAATTTTAATTTTTTTCTTTTTAAGCAGCATTTCTCTCCGCCCTGTGGTGCCAGGAGATGGAAAATACTGGGGGTGCACCTGTGCCTGTAAAATTATGTATGTGGTAAAGCACCTCCTGGTGCACACAGCCTTAGGAGGACTTGTGCCCCAGAGCTGCACCTTGTCACCTGCCCTCCGGCTTATAAGTATGTGATATTTTATTTTCATAATGCACCTCTGTGTCAACAAACAAACCCAGGCTGCAGGATGTGAGAAGAAACTGTGGTATTTCTATGCAGACAAAATTGGGTCGAGTAACACCCCAGCTGATGGCACCATCAGACTGAGCAGGGACCAGGGAGCTGGGGGAAGAAGAGGGTCTGTGGGTGCTTGTTTGGAAATACACATGGAAATGCATTTTCTCCACTTGTGCTGCCACACATGAAGGGGGAAGTGCTGGGACTGGAGGGGCCCTGATCAATGGGGAAGGCACAGATTTGCCAGAGGCTGGGAGAGGGATTGCACCCCCCCACACCTGTCACCTCTTTTCTGTGGGGTGGAGGTGTCCCCTGAAACCTCTCAGTAATTGGTGCGTCCCCAAAATCTCAAGGTAGGAAACTCCACTTGACTTCAGTCCTTGGGCTGCCACTTAAAGCAGCACTCAGTGGACAGAAAGTGCTGCCACCTGGATTGGAGAGTTGTACACACCACCAATACAATCCCATATAAATTAATTAATTCCCTTTCAAGCTTCAAAATTGAGTGAGAAACTAAGATAACCTCAGATGAACTGCATCTCCCAGTACCTTCATTAATTTTGATCATTTCCATAGCCTCCCAGGGGAGAAGAGCCTTTTTCCTGCAACACCTCCCATGGTGTCATTGTTTGCCCTTGGTTTCCAAATGATGCCACCCAAACTTTCTAATTCCATCATCTTACATGGAGATGAAGATTGAATCTCTTTCAGCTATAAAGGCTTTATTGAGTTTTTGGGGGTTTAGCAAAACAAACCAGCTACAAAGTTAATTGTGTCTGCAAAATGACAGGGATCTTACAAACTGCAAACACCCAGCCCACTCGGGATAAAATTGGTTCTTGCAGCTCTAACAGTACACACGGCTGATTGAAAGAGTTTGTCAGAAATATGGGTTTTTAGTAAATATAACCCCCACATAATCAGCAATTTATTTAAAAAAAAAGAGCTTTGCATTTTCAGGATTTTATGGTGAAAAGCTCAATATTCCCCTTCTTTCTTCCAAGTTTTGGAGTTTTTCTACATAAAGAATAGGAAAAGAGCAGCATCAGCTATTGCTGAACTCCCTTCAACAGGCACTTGTGCAGGATGTGAAGGACAACTCTGCCAAGATGCTACTTAAATTGGGGGCGTCTCCACTGTTTTCATTAATAAGAGGGCCCTGGAGGCCACACTCATCTTTTTTTTCCATGCATGCAAGCGGTGAACAATATCTCTGTCATGGTTTGGGTTTCTGAAGGTGGTTCCATGTTCTGGGGAGTAAAGCAAGGAAGGGCAGAAAAGCGGGAACCGTATCTACTCAGGCCTGGCTGCAGGGATGGTTTGGTGTCTGCATGTGTGTAAAATGGGCCATCCAGAAATAAACTGGAGACTTTAAAACCTACAGCTTCTGGAAAAGGTAATGAACAAAGACAAAACAATGTGCCACTGAAAATTTTGGGCCAAGAACTTCTAACCTTAGCTACAGCAGTGCCGTGTTGGGTTTTAGCACCCAGTGGAGTGAGAGGCCCCGTGCTCCAGCTCCGAGTCAACACTGCCTTTGGAAACCCACCCCCTGCTCCGGCTTGGGGCTGCTGCCTGGATAATGAAGAGGAGATGAAGTCCTGCAGAGGGAACCAGGCACTCCACCTCATCTGAGCAGCTTTTATTTGGCTGGTGCCTGATCTTCATTGACAGTTTTCCCAGTCTCTCAAAAGGCTCTTTCAAGCATTTTGTGTTCACTAAGCGACTATTTCCACGTGTCACGGTTTTAGCTGGGGTAGAGTTAACTTTCTTACTAGCAGCTGGAACAGAGCTATGTTCCTGGATTTGGAGTGAAAATGGTGTTGGTAAAACACTGATGTTTTTGGTTGTTGCTAAGCAGTCAAGGCCTTTTCTGCTTCTCACCCCACCCCACCAGTGAGCAGGCTGGGGGTGCACGAGAAGTTGGGAGGAGACACAGCCTGGATAGCTGACCCCAACTGATTGAAGGGATATTCCATACCATATGACATCATGATTAGTATATAAAACTGGGGAAAGAAGGAGGAAAGGGGGGGATGTTGGGAGTGGTGGCGTTTGGCTTCCCAAGCAACTGGTACGTGTGACAGATCCCTGCTTTCCTGGGGATGGCTGAGATGAATCCCTTGTTTCTTTTTGCTTGCGTGCATGGCTTTTGCTCTAATTATTAAACTGTCTTTATCTCAACCTACAAGTTTTTTCTCACTTTTAATCTGGTTTTCTCCCCCATCCCAGCTGGGGGGAGTGAGCGAGTGGCTGTGTGGTTCTAGCTGTCAGCTCGGGTTAAACCATGACACTGTGCATGTACTATATGTGCTGCAGCAACACCAATGACCACACTGAAGTTTCTAGTCTGCTTCTAACAAGGTTCTTGTTTAATCATACCTCTCACGAGGCGGGCGTTATGCAAGACAGGCTGATGAAACAGGTCTTTGAGGGCTGACCTAGCTAAAGTCCTTCCAGCAGGAGAGCTGGCTGCAGGACCTGGCAGTCTTTGCCCGCCCTGGCTAGGATGTGCTAAACCTCCTCTTGGAAAGATTTATGTAGTGCTGCACTTCATGTATCAAGGGAGACGTTATTGCACAGAGCAAACAGCCATACTTAAAAACACTTGGAAGCTCCTGCTCAAAACAGATAATTCCTCATGCAGATGTATAGAAAAGCCTTCCTTAAAAGTTGGTCCTTTCTTTTAACTGCTCTTTTTCCATGTAAATAAAATACAGTCCTCATGGCACAGTTACCATTTCCAACACTAGTTTCTAATTCTAGATTTTGGGATTTGGGGGTGGCTGCCCCCCCGAAGGAAGCCCCAGGAAGTTTTGAAGGCATAAAGCACCAGAGATCCCTCTGGATGTGTGATGCACTACAGGATTTCACAGCCCAGGACAGCTGGAAAACAATCATCTCGATCTGGGTGTCTGGAACTAGAGACATTTGCAGATCTTTCCCTATTATGAATCTCTTAAGTCAGGGCAAAAGCATTTGGCTGCTGTTTTTTTTTAACTGAAGATGGGCTGTGACCATGCAGTCCCTCCTTCAGCACAAAGGAGGCCCAGTGACTGGCACACAGGGTGACCACTGAAGCTATTTCTAACAGTGAAGGCACTCTCCAACCCTGGTGCAGTGGCCCTGGATGCAGGTGCTTCAAGAGGCTGCTTCTGATGGATGCAACCATCCCAGGGGCTGTCCTACGGCCAGGTTTCATTTTGGAAAGCATAGGAGAAAAAATGGAGGCATTTATGCAATGGTGCAGGAGATTGCTGAGGGAGCAGGAAGGGTTTTCCTGCCATGTTACCTGCTGGTGCATAGCCAGCATGGTTGTGTCTGCAAAACAAGCACCAACCTACCTTCATATTAGTCAGTCCAGCTGTGTTGCTTGACATCAGCTGGGTGTCCAATCCTGTTATTTGCACTCAGCTGCAGGTAATGAGACAAATTCACCTGTGGTGTAGCTCTAGTGAAGGTTAAGGTCTATGCAAATTACAGCACAGCAATAAGGAGACGTGCAGGACCTTTGCAAAGGCAAAGCCAACGTGATTGGAAAGCTCTGGAGGTCCCCTCATCTCTTCACCACCCTTGGAACTACTGAATACCATCTAGCAGTGCCTTTCCTTCCCCGCTTTGCTACATCTGTGTGACCCTGTCTCTAGCAGCTTCCACAGTGTCTGTGACATGTACCTCCTACTGCTCTGTCACACCGCGTGGCCTCTTGTATCAGCATCATTTTTCTGAACTTTTCTGTGCACTCAGTTACAAGAGCCCATGGCTGAATTTAATGCTGGACTGAATCATGCCCAAGGTGCTGAGCAATCTGAATCAAGAACTAGCTGCTGCAAAAAACGTAAGGCTAAAATTTATATCTTTTTTAGTTCAGGTTTCAATGCAGATTTTATGATTAGGGCAGGAATTGTGACTCCCCATGTGACAACCCCATGCGACAACCCCATGCAGTTCTGACGGAATTCATTTTAAGCTAGCTTCCCCACATACTGCAACCAGTAGTCGTGCAAAACCCTTTTAGGTAGCAAGATGACTCAACCCCATGCAGTTCTGGCGGAGTTCATTTTAAGCTAACGTCTCCACATACTGCAATCAGTAGTCGTGCAAAACCCTTTTAGGTAGCACCTCGAATGGATAAACCTCCCCAGATCCTCCAGATCTGCTGTATGTGGATCAGATGATTAGCTTAAAATGGTTGGGTTGTGCAAGCCTGGACTGGAGCCAAACGTGAGCATGATGCTAGAAAGTTGGGCCACGATGCCATGAAGCGGCACTCATGGAATAAGTGGGTAGAGCCTGCGGGAGAAGTTGAATGGATAAACCTCCCCAGATCTTCAATATCTGCTGTGTGTGGATCAGGTGATTAGCTTAAAATGGTTGGGTTGTGCAAGCCTGGACTGGAGCCAAACGTGAGCATGATGCTAGAAAGTTGGGCCACGATGCCATGAAGCGGCACTCATGGAATAAGTGGGTAGAGCCTGCGGGAGAAGTACTGGGAGCAAGCAGACCTCGGCCCTTGGTAGTATTGGGTATGAATAAACAAGTCAAGGTTCAGTGCAAGGTAGTTGAGAAAGTTGTGTAACAGTAGCAAGAACGGGCTCTGGTTGAATAATTTGAAAGGGTCTGAGGAAATTTTACTAGCTAAAGGATGGGCTCTCCCCATCAACGAAGCATTTAAAACACTACAGGGTGCCACTGGACTAGGCCACAAGGAGAAGCCAGCACTGTCATCACCTTCCCAGTTTATGAAAGGTGTAGAAGGTCATTTAATGGCCATCAGGAGGTAGGGCTGTGGTTCCACAGCTGATGCAGGAGGGTGACAGACAGGTGCATGACTGCCTGGGCACACAGAGCAGTGATATATAGATGGAAAATACTGGAGTCTTGTTTTTGTTCCTGTTTTGACATTTAAATGCCCACTTCCAGTGCACCGGCATATGTGGGAGACATAATTTCTGAGATTTGAGTACTAACCGGATAGAAGAGTTCTGGCTGTTTCTCAAAGACCTTTACACATCCAAGAGAAATTTATACAAGGGATAAATCACCAAGAAGTTAGTTCACATAAATAAGAGTAAGAAATATGGAACGCTGTGATGCTTAATTCACAACTTTCTTCTTCTCAGTCATTAATTTCAGCCGGGCTGCTTCAGCCAGCAACGAGCAGATGTAGAAGTGCTTGCAGAGCTCAGTGCAAATATTTGAAGCCGTGTACAGGGGGTTGTTGTTGGGAATAGACCAAACCCCAGCATTGTTTTAATTGCCTTGTGGAATCTTGCAATAAACAGTTGCATGCTTTTTGAGGACTGGCCTCATGAATTTAAAGCTTTGTTTTGCCTGCTATGACAACTGCTCAACTACACCGACAGGAATAACTTCAGAAGTTTATTTCTATTTTATTAAAATCAATGTATACAGCTTCAAAAAGCCATTAGTATTTGTTTAGTTAAAATGTTTCAAATATTAATAGCAGCTTCAAAATGTTGACAAGCCCTAAAACCCAGCAAGTAATATGCTTTGATGTGTTTGTCTTCTGGCAACTGGAGAGAGAACTTCTCATTTGAAATGAAAAGAATTAGTTTGCTTAGTATTTTCTTTCCAAATGTGAAATCTGTTTGTTTTATTTTGGTTTTTTTTTTCCCTCCAAACTGTGGCTTAGATTACATTTTATTGATGTTATCTCATAATATATCTCCCAAAAGACAATGGGGGCATCTTGCCCATGTTACCTGCTGGTGCATAGCCAGCATGGTTGTGTCTGCAAAACAAGCACCAACCTACCTTCATATTAGTCAGTCCAGCTGTGTTGCTTGACATCAGCTGGGTGTCCAATCCTGTTATTTGCACTCAGCTGCAGGTAATGAGACAAATTCACCTGTGGTGTAGCTCTAGTGAAGGTTAAGGTCTATGCAAATTACAGCACAGCAATAAGGAGACGTGCAGGACCTTTGCAAAGGCAAAGCCAACGTGATTGGAAAGCTCTGGAGGTCCCCTCATCTCTTCACCACCCTTGGAACTACTGAATACCATCTAGCAGTGCCTTTCCTTCCCCGCTTTGCTACATCTGTGTGACCCTGTCTCTAGCAGCTTCCACAGTGTCTGTGACATGTACCTCCTACTGCTCTGTCACACCGCGTGGCCTCTTGTATCAGCATCATTTTTCTGAACTTTTCTGTGCACTCAGTTACAAGAGCCCATGGCTGAATTTAATGCTGGACTGAATCATGCCCAAGGTGCTGAGCAATCTGAATCAAGAACTAGCTGCTGCAAAAAACGTAAGGCTAAAATTTATATCTTTTTTAGTTCAGGTTTCAATGCAGATTTTATGATTAGGGCAGGAATTGTGACTCCCCATGTGACAACCCCATGCGACAACCCCATGCAGTTCTGACGGAATTCATTTTAAGCTAGCTTCCCCACATACTGCAACCAGTAGTCGTGCAAAACCCTTTTAGGTAGCACCTTGAATGGATAAACCTCCCCAGATCTTCAATATCTGCTGTGTGTGGATCAGGTGATTAGCTTAAAATGGTTGGGTTGTGCAAGCCTGGACTGGAGCCAAACGTGAGCATGATGCTAGAAAGTTGGGCCTTGATGCCATGAAGTGGCACTCACGGAATAAGTGGGTAGAGCCTGCGGGAGAAGTTCTGGGAGCAAGCAGAGACCTCGGCCCTTGGTAGTATTGGGTATGAATAAACAACAAGTCAAGGTTCAGTGCAAGGTAGTTGAGAAAGTTGTGTAACAGTAGCAAGAACGGGCTCTGGTTGAATAATTTGAAAGGGTCTGAGGAAATTTTACTAGCTAAAGGATGGGCTCTCCCCATCAACGAAGCATTTAAAACACTACAGGGTGCCACTGGACTAGGCCACAAGGAGAAGCCAGCACTGTCATCACCTTCCCAGTTTATGAAAGGTGTAGAAGGTCATTTAATGGCCATCATGAGGTAGGGCTGTGGTTCCACAGCTGATGCAGGAGGGTGACAGACAGGTGCATGACTGCCTGGGCACACAGAGCAGTGATATATAGATGGAAAATACTGGAGTCTTGTTTTTGTTCCTGTTTTGACATTTAAATGCCCACTTCCAGTGCACCGGCATATGTGGGAGACATAATTTCTGAGATTTGAGTACTAACCGGATAGAAGAGTTCTGGCTGTTTCTCAAAGACCTTTACACATCCAAAAGAAATTTATACAAGGGATAAATCACCAAGAAGTTAGTTCACATAAATAAGAGTAAGAAATATGGAACGCTGTGATGCTTAATTCACAACTTTCTTCTTCTCAGTCATTAATTTCAGCCGGGCTGCTTCAGCCAGCAACGAGCAGATGTAGAAGTGCTTGCAGAGCTCAGTGCAAATATTTGAAGCCGTGTACAGGGGGTTGTTGTTGGGAATAGACCAAACCCCAGCATTGTTTTAATTGCCTTGTGGAATCTTGCAATAAACAGTTGCATGCTTTTTGAGGACTGGCCTCATGAATTTAAAGCTTTGTTTTGCCTGCTATGACAACTGCTCAACTACACCGACAGGAATAACTTCAGAAGTTTATTTCTATTTTATTAAAATCAATGTATACAGCTTCAAAAAGCCATTAGTATTTGTTTAGTTAAAATGTTTCAAATATTAATAGCAGCTTCAAAATGTTGACAAGCCCTAAAACCCAGCAAGTAATATGCTTTGATGTGTTTGTCTTCTGGCAACTGGAGAGAGAACTTCTCATTTGAAATGAAAAGAATTAGTTTGCTTAGTATTTTCTTTCCAAATGTGAAATCTGTTTGTTTTATTTTGGTTTTTTTTTTCCCTCCAAACTGTGGCTTAGATTACATTTTATTGATGTTATCTCATAATATATCTCCCAAAAGACAATGGGGGCATCTTGCTTGCTGACGTCCTAGTCCTGGTTCTGTGCCCCTTGGTATCTCGCTGTGTAGTTGTGGCACATGGAGGCCTCAGTGTGGCACATCTTCCTATCTATCTGTAAGCACACCAGCAATCCTGCTGAGGTCCCTGCTCCATGAAGGTCAGTGGGATTATTTGGTTTATTTAAGATTAAACTCATACACATTTGCCGGCTTGCCGCCATAATAAGATATTTTATCTTTTAGTACGATGGGAGCATTTACACTTCATGCATTTCAAAATACATGTCTACGGTTTTGGGTGTTTTTGCGACAAAATACAGCAGTTATTGAGGCTGCATTCCCAGCTGGGGTAAGTCAGCTTGCAGAAATTGGAGGAGCTACGATGGTTGTAGCAGCTGAGGTTCTACATCTACAGTTTCCCGAAATATATGACACAGATGTACTGCTCTCACACTCACAGCGGCGACTTAACACAACTCTCTGGCAGTGCATGAGCATCTCACAGTCCCAAAGGAAACCTCTTATCCTTTAGCTACAAAAATAGTCTTTGAAACACTGAAAGCATAATAACTGAGCCAAATCTTGTATCACGAAGGCACGTCTAGCGAATTTTTTTTTTTTTTTTAAATGAGAATATCAGCAAATACATCTCTGAGCCAAAGCCCAGTGATGTTCCAGTCCTTTCTGCCACCAGCACCAGGCAAGCCCCATGAAGGCCTGCAGGACACCAAACATGCTGTGGGAAGATGTGGAGGAGTCAATAAGCTGGAGAGGTCCTCACCTGCCTGCTGAAGCAACTGAGAGACGTCCATGGTAAGCTCCTGCCACAACCCCACAACATTCTTAGACTGAATTTAAAGTGTTGCAAACCTATGAACTCTGCCTGCCTGGTATCTGGTATGGTGTCCTTCTGTGGGATGCTGTTTCACAACCAGAGGAACGTTTCTAACCAGATGGCAACATTTACACATTTCACAGCGTCGTTTGATTTCCCCTGACATTAAAAGGCACTGCAGCTCCACACAGGTGAGTTATTTACAATAGCAATCTCTGCACAGTTTGTGTTACACAGAGCCAGCTAACCTTGCAAAAAACCACCTGCAAAGTCATCCCAACAGAGCTACTGTCAAGACGGAGAAGAGCAAGTAGAGATGTCTAAACTCAGAGCTGTCTCACCCAGTCAGAGACACTTGCAAAGGAGATTTTTCCACCTGTGCTGAGTCCCACAAGCTCCCTTTCCAGAGAGCAGGGAGAAATAAATGCTCTGAGGGTGTGGGACTCAGAGGGAAGTGTCAGGACCCATACCCCAGCAGCTCCCAGCTTACGTTGGCTCTGACAGGGACGATGCCCACCTGTCTTCATGGAAGTTCACTCTTACTGCACCATTTCAACTGTAATTAATATAAAGCAGAGAAATGTCAAGATGTTTTCAGCCAGTAACAAATGAGTCAACAGGTGTGCTTTCCTCCACTAAAACCTACATACATAAACTCACATTCCTCTTTAACTAGAGGCTAAAAGGAAGAACTTGCACTTCAGCTATGTTTGATTTTTTAATTAATCACACGGTAAAGCTGTTCACAGGAGACAGAGAGTGAGTCCCTTAGGTGGTTGCCCTATCCCTTGTCAATTCTAATCCCAAAATGCAGTTTAGCTACACGTGGATGTGTCATGTTTCATGAAGGTAACATATTCACAGGCTAACAGCTCTTACTTAGATTGCTTTCATCTCTTCCTTTCATTGGCATTTTACAGTTTCATATTATCAATTCTGTCCTTGGGAAAGAGGCCAGTGTATACCTCTTTGCAAAAAAAAAAAAAAAAAACCCCTGAGTGGTTCAGCAATCTTACTTAGATTGCTTTCATCTCTTCCTTTCATTGGCATTTTACAGTTTCATATTATCAATTCTGTCCTTGGGAAAGAGGCCAGTGTATACCTCTTTGAAAAAAAAAAAAAAAAAGACCCTGAGTGGATGAGCAAGTGACACACGGTAGGCACTGTGGGTTAACGGGCTGAGGGGGGCAAGTCACCTGGCACAGAGCATGGCACAAACAAGTTCTGGCCTTACGCAACTGATGGCCAGCAAGGCAAAGGTCATCTGAAAACCTCCAACAGGGAATCAAAGAAGTGCAGCAGCCAGTTCATAATGGTCATGGTGACCAGATATGAAAGAATTCAGCCTTCCAAGGCTAAATTCCCCTGGGATCTGGATGAAACAACAATGAAGGTGCTTAACAAGAACTCCACCCTGCCCATCCACCCCCGGCACCACTAGCGAGCAGGACTAACTTCTTCAGCAAAACCAACCTACTCCTGGTGGTGCTCCAGCACTCCAAGATCCCAGACCCTCTCAGCTCAAACTCTACAGCAGACACAATGCACCAGCTCTTTGCCACCAAATCATTCCTCACGAACAAGCAGCAAGTTTTTTTCAGAAGTTGAACAGCCTGATATAAGGCCACAACTGGCCAAACGCTCACTGCTCCAGGCGAAGGGCTGAATTACTATCAATGCCAGACTGGGAAGTCACTTTGCAATATGGATGGTCATTTATTTATTGTTTTATCATGACACATAAAATGCTATGGCTGCAATATCAAAATATGGTGTCATTTATAAAATACCAGTATTATTAATGCGGTGATAAGATACTGTTAACATTTACAGAGAGGTGTATAATAATTCGACAGTCTTGCCTAATGGTTTGCTCCAGTGACAAAAGACCCGGGCAGGCAGATGATGGATGGAATACAGTCCCTATTATTGTCATGGTTTTTCCTCCTTGATTACTGGATGGCCTATAATGATATCAATAATTGTTGCGAATCTAATCCTTTTGAATATGGTAGATAGGTCCTTTGCTTTAACAGTATGTGTCAGAATAAAAGAGAAGCATCTCAAAAAAAAAGAGATGGCATTTCCTTACAAAATGAGATGAAAAAATAAAACAATATAAATGGAATTTTCAAGTGTTTCTTTTTATATTTAAAGCTCTTATTTCAATATACTGTATTTAAACATTCTTAAATAATCACTCTGTACCTTTGATTTTCTGTTTCATCTTTGGAAACAAATAGAGTAATCTCACTATAAATGTGTGCAAATAGAAAATATATAAATATATTTAAGGCCCATGTCATAAAAAGGTGGTCTCGGAATTGTCACTTTCACAATGATGAGCTGGGGTCCCTTTCATTTTGTCCTGGAAGTTATTTGAGCTCTGCTCTGTTAAGCCTTTGAAGTCCACATGCAAAGAAGAGCCAAGCACACCCATACTGTCCTGTGTTTCATTTTGTAAACTGCTTGATGACACCTGTAAAACAGTCCCAAAGCGACTGAACAGAGGAGTTGACGTGATCCACTTCAACAAACTGAACTCTGCTTGGTCGACCGCTGAGCTCCAGGGGAATGTTGCTCCCACAGGCAACGGCTCCATCTCTGAAGTGCTGTGTCTAACTTCATGAAATCCCACGGACCTTTCCAGGCTACTTCCTTGTGAGGGGAGTCTGTTTTCCCCATACAACGCAGCACCCTGGGGAGGGGCAGCCACAGTCTGATCCGTTGTATGTTCTGCCTTTGTGTAGAAAAGCGACTCGCTTCTTTGAGCAGATGCTGGCAAAGGTGCACTTTGGTTATAAGCCTTATAACAATCACTAGCATTTGAGCCAAGGCTTGGTGAGAAGCTGCCTGCAAAGGGTTGTGTCTGGCATATTGCTTCCTTTACATTCAACTTGGTCAGAAGCTGGGTGCGAATCTCTGGGGACAGTTTACTCAACTGGCGTCCAAGCTGAAGCTGGGTTGGGAATAGTGTTCCCTGGAGGGTTCTGTACAGAAACCTGCAAGAAAAGAATGTGCATGCAAAAAGAGCTGAAAGGAGGAAGTACCCAATATATCAAGAGAAAATATCCAAGACAAAAGCGCAACACAGAAAAATAAGACTTGAATGTGCCTTTCTTATGTTTGACACAAAAAGCTCTGAATTTTGTGCTTACATTTTGATTAATAAGAAGCAGTGTAATAAATCTGTGCCTTTAGTCAGCGATCCACCTTGTGATTACACACTGTCTTTTAATCTTTCCTGATGAGGAATCAAAGGCAATGGGGATCAGTCTGTGGAACAGATCTCCTGCATCCGTAAGGAGGCAAGTAAATCCACAACGTAGTGTCAGAATTTCTGTACTGTGCATGTTATGGGAGGATGGGTTGAATCTGGAAGCATCACGGAAAACCGCACAGGATAGCAAATCTCTGCATGGCCAGGAGGTTTGACCAACAGGCTGCAATTATGCTACTCCTGTGGTCTATGGCCAAGAGCTGTGGTCTATTCCTGTGGTCAGGAGCACAGAAGAGGTTAGACAGCCTAACTTTGAATAATTAGCTGCTGAAAAAAATTGACTTGGCTGGTAAGGCAAAAAGAAACAAGGAGAGTGGAAAAAGAAATCATAGAATCATAGAATCGTCTAGGTTGGAAGAGCCCCTTGGAATCATCAAGTCCAACCATCTACCCTACTCTACAAGGTCATCCCCTACACCATGTCCCTTAGCACTGCATCTAAACGGCCCTTAAACACAGCCAGGGATGGTGACTCCACCACCTCCCTGGGCAGCCTGTTCCAATGCCCTATCACTCTTTCGGTGAAAAATTCTTTCCTAATGTTCAATCTAAACCTACCCTGTTGGAGCTTGAAGCCATTCCCTCTTGTTCTGTCACTAATTACCTGTGAGAAGAGACCAGCACCAACCTCTCTACAGTGTCCTTTCACGAAGTTGTAGAGAGTGATGAGGTCTCCCCTCAGCCTCCTCTTCCTCATACTAAACAGTCCCAACTCCCTCAGCCGCTCCTCATACGATTTGTTTTCCAGCCCCCTCACCAGCTTCGTTGCCCTCCTCCCAACCATATGCAAAAAGTGCTTTCATATGTGAGAAAAGATACAATACCTGGGCAGCAAGGCAACAACTGGTGATATAATGCAAGTGAAATAGAACATAGGGTCTCCCATCAGCCTTTCCATAGTCCAGTAGGGATTGGATGGAGGGTGGCATACTGGGCAGGAAGCATTGTAAACCAGAGCCACAAAGAAAAATAAAAGGATACTGAAGATGCAAGATGACCAGTGAAGAAAAGTCTAGAACAAAAAAAAAAAATAAAAAATAAAAGAATAATGATTTTTCATATTCTAAAAAATTTGCTGTGGTTTTGAATTAAAACTTAATATCTGGACCCAAATCCATACACAAGAAAGAGTTTAGAGCCTTGTATTTTCAAAAATTCTTATTATAGATAAAACACTACAAAGCTGTTCGCAGATCACAGTTTAAAACCTTTTTCATGTTTGCTTAAAAGGCTTGCTAAAAATAGAATGTGCTGAGGGAACCAAGCGATCATCTTCTGTTTTTGAAGAATGGCACTAAGAAAAGAATTACATGTATGCCACAGAGTTTCTATGTAGGCTGTAGGTACCTTACCCAAGTTTTGGTTTCAATAGCCAAATGTAGTATGATGGTGAAAAGAGCTATTGTGGTGATGGGAGTTCCCCAGGAGAAGATATCCACCTCTGAATCATAGTAAGTCTGCAAAGAAGGAGACAGAATTTAACCCAAGCTGTGTTGCCAGTTCTCCTCAAAATGCTTGAAATGGAATGGCTTAAACCAAACACTTACAAAATAGGGGATGAAGAAGCAAACCAGACTTTGATACATAGCATCAATCATGTTCATCCAAAACATGTGTGGTTGGTATTCCTGTGGATAAAAAAAAAAAAATTAAAAAAATGAGAGCCTAATGAAAATGCTATTTGCTAGGATAGGTATTTTGAGGGGGATATTCCAATGGGCACCTTTAAGGGCTTGTGCCCTTCACGGTTTGTGCTTCATAACTTTGCCAATCAGTTAGATACCCTTGGGGATGAAGTATGAGGAATCTGCAAGTCACTCTATTCTGAGAGAAGATTCCTTTTTTTTTTTTTTTTTTTTCCCCTGGCAGAGGGTACAATTTGAATCTGACACTCAGGCCAGCAAACATTTATGAAGGTGCCCAACTTTACGCACTACATTTAGACCGCTGATTTCAGGAGGAGCTCTCTGAGGTCTATGCACATGAGGAAATGGGTTTTACATCACGTACACACAAACACAGGGTATTCATTCACAAGATAGAAACCAGAAAATTCATGCATACTTAGAAAAGAAGATCCACAACAGTGATCTTTAGCAGTAATCCATGCATTAATGTATGCTATGTTATAAATACATATATAAAACATATATATACACATATAACTGTGTGTGAGTGCACAAAATTATTTGCTCAGAAACAATGTTAAACTAACATTTTGGTTTAAAGAAATATACAATTGCAGGGGTATGGATGGTCATATGAAAGACCTATATATAGAGGGAAAAATAGTTTGTAAATGGCAAAATATTTATTTAATTTTGGGATATAGGCTACATCTCCAGCCACTGGGTTCATCAGGGTTCCTTCCCTGTATGGATAATATCATTGCAGCCTAAAAATGGGAATTGAAAGATACTTAAAAAAAAAATTATGGTATTCTTTGGCCTACTGAAATAACATGTGGTTAAGCACTGCAACAGGTTGCTCAGAGGGACTGCGGAATTTCCATTGTTGGAGACATTTAAAACTGTACTGGATAAAGACCTGAGCAAGCTCATCTGACTTTGAAGCTGTTTTGACCAGGGGTCTGGATCAGATGGCCTCCCCAGCCATCTAAATTGTTCTATAATTCTACAGGCCTTCAATAAGTGATATCTTTTTGAAAGACATCCTACCTGACGCAGGACTTTTGGCAAGTTTTTAAAATGCCTTTTTAGGTAACTATTCAGAGAATATGTTGACTACATTTCAAACAAACTTAGAATGGTCCCTGGACTTGCCTATGAGAAATAACTGTACTGTGAACCTGGGAGAATTCTCTCCTCAGTTTGCCAGCTGAAGACAGGCAGATGCAGCTTCCCAACAAGCTTAAGCCATTACAAGATTTCTATCACCTTAAAAATGTGCAAGAAAGGAAGGTATTAATGTTACAGATCTTTAAAGTGCAATGCACTGGAACAGAAGAAATGTAGAAAATGGAAAACAACAGCTGGGTGAAAAAGAGAGAATTTGGACTAAAGCACTAAAAATAAGTTACACTAAAATTCTCCGTTCATCTTTCCAGGACAGTGTCTAACAACGTCACTAGAAGTGTGGGGTACCAAATGCAGGTGTACAGTTAGAGGCAAAACCCACTCACTGTCTCCTCTCAGAGGGCACAATGTCAGATACTTTTAAGAAAGGCTTTTGCCTTGGAAGCAATGTCCAATATGGGTAGTTTTAGCCAAGCAGAAAGATTTACCCACAGTACACTCTAGCTGTAATTACCAGAAATAGTTTAGCTCCAATGCCTCCTTCAATTCCTTCTGTCTTCATTGTACAACTCAAGCAGATGGGGACAAGGTGTTTTCAATGGCTGAATCTGTCATCAGGTGGTGACTACCTCCCTCAAGAGTCCCAGTCTATTGACCTCTGTGCTTAATCCTAAGGCCATCTTTCTCTTTTTGACTGTTTGTAAAGGGCTGAGGCCTGAAGTTCTGAGTAAGTACTGTGAGGTTATTCTGTGAAAGTCCACACTAGTCTACAAGGTATAATCTGCTTTACTTTTGTGGTTATTTGTGAACTGTGACCATGAGGGAGGTTAGGCTGACGTAAAGCATCCAGCCTTCTCTCCTGTTACATACTTCAAAATATAGCTGGGGAGTTTGTTTGTTTGGTTTGTTGTTGTTGCTTTTTTTTTTTTTTAAATGTACTTTTGGCATTTAGATACTTTGACTCAGGTGAGAAATACCAGGAAATAAGAATAGTGACTTTTCAGACTGATATCAGTCACCCACCCTGTGGCAGCAGGGTTCATTTTCAGTTGAAACTAAAGATCTTTAGGAAAAAAAATTATAAAAAGCAAGAAATTTTTACCTCCATATTCTGGCCGCTTTTATAAAGCTGAGGTGCAGTAATTAACACTTCAGCTGGCACATCCTTATCCAGCACACCAGTAATCAGTTGTGGAAGAGAAGAGAAGAGTAAATTAAAGAAGATGAGATACCACTGATCAATCATCGACGAGCCAGAGAACCCGCAGTAGAACTGGTACCAGAAGAGAAGGGCCACAAACATCTGAAATTGAATGAGCAATGCTGTAAATATGACAAGATTAGTAGGATCATCATCCCATTGTGTTCTGAAACAGTTCTGATTCTGGTTCTGCAAAGACTTATCTACAAACACCAAACGTATGAGCAATCCTTCTAGGGATACCTACTCTCTAACTTGCTGTTCCTGATGCTGGGGCCACTTAGCTAAGCCGCAAACTTTTGGCACACCTGCAAGTCTTTGTGTTGCTGGAATCTCAGATCTCAGGTGTCAGGGATGACTTCACACAAAATTAACTTTCAGTTCAAGTGAAACTTCTGAGGTGCAATTGAACTAACCATAAAAAGCTCTCCCAACCATCATTGACCTCTAGATATATGAGTACTGATCTCATAGCACTTACACTATTATTATAAGAATAAGCATTTCCATAATAATGTCCTCTGCTGGCTTGAGATGTTTTGGGAGGCTCTGCTGGTCCACAATAGGTAAATGCAGAGCTCTTTTGCAAGACCAACATAAGACTAGCAGCAGCAAGGGAGGTGGAACTGTAAGGTCTAGCAAAATGTTCTTAACTATTCTACCCATGTGCTTTGAAATTCAGCAACTTAGCAGTGCTGTAACGATTCCTCAGTCTCCCTTACTCATTAGTTGTATAAAGAAATCAGCTGCAGACATAGCTGCAGTGGGATTGTTCACGTAGTTGGGTTTGAATCACCTAAAAAGGGACAAATCGCACAACTTGTCTCTTCTAAAATCTCTACAGCATGGATGATCCTGAGATTTTTAGGGCTCAGGAGAGGTGTTGATCTCACCTGGTGAAGGGGGATTTGAGGTCTAGAAAAAGACAGGGAGCTTCCTAGGGAAGGAAATAAAATTCCAGGCCTGGTCCCCCTAAAACTGAAATTTTTATTACTCTTTGTGAAGTGATTAACACTAAACAGAAGGCAACCAGAAAAACTTTGGCAATTGTCCCTCGAGGGTTTTCCCCATTTTAGGCATGAAGGGAAATGACATGACCTCTCCTCTCACTTCCTCTTCTCTCTGTATTCTGCTCTTAAAAGCTTTCAGCCAGCTGGAGTATGTTAACCGTTCATCATTTTTAGATATACAGAGGCAAATACAGATCTATTCTACCTGTACGTCAAAATGTGGTTGAAATTTAAACATAGGAGAAAAAAAAAAAGAAAAAGCTATGGTCTGCTTAGTCAGTGAAAACTGCTATAAGAGCAAGCCTCTCTTGTGAAGGGGAATTGCCACAGAATCAGAGGGTCAGTCCTGCTGTAGGAAAATGTATATATATATATTGTGAATATATGTTCAGGTAATGTTTGCATACTGCATTGAAAATGGCTTGTGTATCATCAGCAACATACATCTCACTGTTTGTAGGTCCATACTATAAGCTAAGCTATTAAAAGTTAATTTTTTCTTTTTTCTTTTTTTATTAAGGATCACTTCTATAAATGTTTCTGTAAATACACCTTAGAAAAAATATCTTCCTCTGGCCAAAACAAGACTGAGTTACCAGAGCTTACCCTCTTCAGTATAGTTAGCTGGGAAATGGCAATTTCATTTCAAAATTGACCAGATTTTGGACTTTATTCCCTTTTCATACCCAAAACCCAACAAAACTTCCTGAGTCTTTTCTCAAAATGGAATTGCAATAAATATGTAAATTTCAATGCTTTTCTCTCACTCATTTGAAATAAACAAAATCCAGCTAATCCTGGACCCAAGAAATATTCCTTTCTAGACCCTTGCTAAAATTAACCTGTTTGGCTCTTACAAAAATGGGTAGTTTGATGAAAATACAGTCAGCTGAAAGTTCTCCTATCACCTCTAGTATGGATCTCAGAAGTGCTGTCAAAGAAAGCTGTACAAATAAATGACATTTCAGTAACTAAGCTTAAATCAGATTTTTTTCCCCCTGAAATTTTATTTTGGATTAAACAAGTGTCTCATTTAATTTCAACTATAAGGTTCCTTCTTACTTCTGTGCATTATCCCCCTGAAAAAGTCAACCAATTTATGTAAGAATTTAAATGGTTACCTTTCCCCCCACACTGAGACTGTTTTATGAATGTGACCCCAGACAGAATTTCTCAGTGAATGAAGTATATGCCAAAAAATGTCCAGTGGTGTCTTGCAGAGACAAAGGAGAAGAAGCAGTGCATACTTGTGCAGGCAGAATTTTTTTACATGAAATCCCTTTTCATCAAGCTCAGATATTTCCAGTCATGTTATATTTTAGTTTATATTTTACTTGTCTTTTTATTATATCCACCAAGCCAAACATCATCTTGGATAAGTCATCCGAGTTTCCAAATGGCTTTTCCAGTGATCTGGAGTTTCAAGTTTGAGTTAGACAGGTTCTAGCAGAGAATGGAAAATTTTCTAATACGAGCAAATGGGGAAAAAAACACTTGAGGAAACAGAAAACTTGCAGAACATTTGAAGTGTAGCTATCTTGACTCTCTGTGGAGAATCATCCAGAACAGTCTCCTTGCAAAAGGATCAGGTGCTCACATCTTTCATTTTTGAATATTCTTTCCTTAAGGGCAGGCGCTGTGTCAGACATATTCCTGTCTGCATGCTGGATACCCCACTACAGTTTTAGAGTTGGTAGCAACAAGTATTGCTCAGAAAGCTCTCAAGGCTGCCAAAGCAGAGCCAACACAAAGAGATTTCTTGCGTTGTATTCTAGCCTGGAGGCAGCAGCTTCTGAAAATATCTTACTAAAAACGGCATGAGAAATAATACTCGTAATCAAGGGGAGCTGTACCAAAGGAAATGGAAGATTTTACAAGGGCTGAACAAAAATATAGATGTATAAACAACATATCTGGCTGCTGATTGCTGGAATGTCTTATGTGTATTACTTTTTTTTTTTTTTT
>NW_015091257.1:1551258-1607616 GCF_001431845.1 Calidris pugnax
AAAAAAAAAAAAGTAAGATGGCTTTGCACACACTTCTTGGAAGCTCAGATTCGATACTGTCATGCCAAAGTGTATCTTGGAAACATACAGCACTGGGGGTGGGAGTATAGACGTTCAGCATCATTCAAGATCGAGCCTTAAAACTCAGGCATTTGAACACCAGCATGTATTTTGCTGTTGTGCTTCAACAGGTGGCTCAGTGCAGCATTATTTAAATCTGCTTGCTATTTCAGATGCAAGCAGCAGCTCAGACTGTCCAAGTCCCTTCTTTCTTTTGTCTCCGGAAGGGTGCTTGCTTTCAGTTTCTGATCAGACCACAGAAGGTATTTTAAAATGCTTGTGTTAAACCAAAGATGTTTTATTAATTCTTTAGCTCTCTTGGGTATTCCTATGATGTTCAAAATTTTGAGCAAATGATGGTCTTCTCCTGATAAAATACATACCTTCAGACTGAGATCAGACAGGGATTAGTCAGGCCAAGAGGAATTTGCATTAAAAAGTTGGCACTGATTAAAAAAATTGAGGATTAGATTGAATTTGGAAAGCAAATTTTGCAAAATCGAGAGCTACTTTTTTTCTGATATTGAGGATAATATCCAGTCTCCTGCTCACAGTTCACACATTGCCCTCTAGAGCAAACGGAGGTCTGAGAGCTCTGGCTCTCCTCTTTTTCCTGCTTCTCCATATCCCTTGCTCCCAGGGTGATTTGTAGGTGTTGCAAGTGAGCATATCCGTGTGCCTGCCAGTGACTCCCACGCAGCTGATGGAATTCTTGGTTGTCTTGTTATGCAGTTTTCAATCAATCATCTTTGTGCTCCAAGATCAGTGCAAAGGGCGTTTGTTAGGGCCAAGGAGTTGAGCTGCTACTGGCCCACCGCCCAGTACTGGACTAACTCCCGTTCCATACACCAGGGAGGAAACTCAGACACGTACACTGTTCTTTATCACAGTGTGCTTCCTTTCTAATGAACTCTTTTGATTAGTTGGGAGTACGATAAATCAAGGAAAAACCCTTCCCAATCTCTTCCTCTGAGACAAAGAGGGGACTCAAACTATCTCAAGTCACTAGGGAGTACGTACAGTGATTCATAAGCAACGATGAGATAGGGTCAGGAAGAGAAAACACACTCAAATGCTACTTTGGACCAATGCTGGATGGCTTTGGCATTAAAGACTCCTGTGTCTAGCCATCTAAATTCTGCAAAACTGCTCTATAAAGAAACTTTTCTTAAACAGTGGTTGTTATTTCTGTTACCTAAATTGCACATTCAGCAGCACACTGTAGCTGTTATGGAGCGGGTCCCGTATTTCTGCGAATGGCAGCCAGCTGTCTTTCAACTCTGCAAATTTCTTTGCAGCTTATTTATAAACCATTTGAAGGCTGACCTAATGCTCACTTAGCACAAAATAAGCCCTGGAAACACGTGGTGGCATAAAGCTGCCAAGTCAAACACTTACCGCATTTTTGTAGAAGAAATACAGCACCATGTTGGCAAGTCGGGAATAACACCAGTGGCCATGAACAAGCAAGAGCTTCTCCAAATACCGGAACCTTGGGATTGCAAAGTCGCTTGCCATCACCGCCTTCAATGAAAGAAAAATTAGAATAATTATTGTAAAGCGTCACTTTCAACACCAACAGTGAACCTAGTCGTCCTCTCAAGTCACACAGTCAATGGAAGTTGAACTGACGAAGAACGAAAGCCATTGCGGTGCTTCTGAAATATGCAGTTATTTCTGCATTGATTTGGAATACCCCTGAGCAAAACCCGGCAGCTCGGCAGAACATGCAAGGCGACCCGGTCCTCGCCCAAAGGACATTACAGTCTACGTTCTAGATGGTGACAAGCAGCAGCAGCAAAAAGCCAGAGGTGGGAGAATGGCTGGCAATCGCAGTCACACGAGCACGAAGGCTCAGGGGCCGCCCGTGAACATCATGGTGGCAATAACATCTTTCTCTGTAAAAACTACAGGGTACTTACAAAATGACCTTCCAGAGAATAAAATAAGAAAAGCACAATTAACTGGTTGCATCATAATTACTGGACTTTAAAAGACAAAACAATAAAAATATTAGTTTTAATTACATTTGCAATCTCGACTTATAAAGTTTACTTGGCTGTCCCCAGACGTCAGTATTTTGAGGGATTTTTAAAATGGCATGTTTTCTAAAACTGTTTATGAAAAAATCACACAAGATGAGACTCCTCTGGGACTGTGCAGACTGCCAAATCACATTGACAAAATGAATCACCCAGTTTCTCGCTACTTCTGACTAAAATTCAGGGTACTGTAAGTCTAGATGAGACCTTCTTGTAAATGATGGTGTTATCACGATTTTCCTTAGCCTTAGAATAACACTAAGATTTCATTTATATTATTTTATATTTCATTTTCTATTTTGGTAACACCTTTCTTCTCACAGTGCAGCAAAAACACGAGGAAAGGTGAAAACCCACGAAGGAGCAATGTCTTCCTCACACTCTGCAGGGTATATTTTGGCTGTATTTTTCAATGAGATACATCTTTCCTTCTTTTAATCTTTCCTTATTCCCTTTCTTGGTAAATCATTAAAAAGGCTGTTTTCCCAAGTAAGTGCTTGTAGAAGCTATTAAAATAAAATTCTAAAAGCATATGCAAGAAAGGGTGTAATAATGCATTGTAATTTAAGCAGTAGTTGTATATATAAACTGGGACATTTTTTAATATGTTGACACATTCTGGGATTTCTCAGGTACTGAGATACACTTGTTATAAACTCCCTGCACAGAAGAGTCTGATTTGTCTCGCAGCCATACAGCTATCCTGCAGTTTGAGGAGAACAGAGGTGTGCTATGTCTGCTTCCTTGCCCTCCACTCCATCTCTGCCTATTCCAACGTTAAAACAAAACTGTTAGCTTCTCTTCATTTGTGCTTCTAACATAGTACTTCACGACATACTGTGAGAAGTTTTTTTCTTTTTTTTTTTTCCTTTTTTATTCCATTTTGATTACAGTGAGGAACACAGTGAGGAAGATGGTATTATCCAATTACATTTGCATGTTTATTTCGTCTCAAAACACCCCCTTGGTTTTCACATTTTTTATTTTTTTCTTCCAGCTTTTTCACAGGAAAAAGTGATTCATGCTCCACATGCTTCCACAGAATGTGGAAAGAAAATAAATCAGAGAGTACTGCTGTTTTCAACATCTAAATGCTCAACGCCTTCTGAGTACCTGCATGCATAAGATCCCGACAGCTGTTTATAGAAAAGAGGCCTGAGTGATTCCTTAGGACCTCGAAGTAAAGGAAGGGATCTATAAACATCTTCTACTCTGTTGAACTTTCATTTAGAAAAAAACAGGTAGCTTAATGGGTTAATGAGCAAATAGCTTTCTGATTTGAATACACGGCAAAAGCCAGGGGCATTTGAGGACTGGTTATTTTAAGTGTAAGAGCTCAACTGGATGTGGCACAATGGGGAGAGGAGTGAAAAAAATGCTACGAGCACTGTATGTCTACATTAAGAAAAAAAGTGATCTGAATTAATACATAGATTACAGGAGCTGATAAATTCATAAGGGATGATAAGACCCAAGGAGTTTGCAGAAGACTTTTTTGAATTGATAGGCTTGGAGGGGAACCCCACAAAAACAGTCTCTGTTGGGCTCTCTGGAGCCTGGATTGCCTGCAGAGTGGTACTGCAGAAGTTATGCAAAGCTCTTGGAGCCTGCTGAAGGCTGTGGAACAACAAATACAGTTGGCATCAGCTTAATCCAAGACTTCCTTTTCTCCTGCCCTCTCCAGCTACCAAAGTCACATTCACAGAGTCTATGGCTGGGATGCCATATGCACAACGCACATCTGAATATTTTTGAGGTAGCTTCTTTCCAGTCTAATTTAAAGCTGCTAACATATTTGGAGAAGCATTTTTAATGGACTGCAGGCCTGAAATCTGTCTGTTTGAAGAGCACTGGTGGACATCCATTTGCTCTGGAGATTACTTTGACTGAACACACTGGATGATTACAAGGAGAGCAAGTGTAATAGCTTTGATGGGTCAGGCTGAAGCCCGTCTTTTGTAATATCCAGCCTCCAACAATGGCGAGGAGAGGATGCCTTTGGAAGAGTATATGAATAAATAAGAAAAACATCTACTGACTTTTCTCCAGAGTACTGTCCTACCTTCTGGTGAACTGCATGTCAGAAAATGCACAAAGTTGACACCCAAGTTCATAGCTCAGTTAAATTTTTGTTTCAGAAATGTGTGTTGACCCAAATAAACTGTAACATTCATGAAATGCCACGGAATAAAATACTATAGCCAACTTGCATTCTGTGTAAAGGGGTCCCTTCTTCCCTTTCAAGCAAAACATCCAGCCAGTGTGGCAAAAAATGCAATGTGGGTCAGAGAACCACCCACTGGTAACTAAGTTAGGGAGCATGCTCATCTGCTCAGGTCCTCAGGATGGAAACACTTTGCATGTTCTCTGAAAAGCTCTTTTGACATATCCTCAGCTACTCTATTTTCTCATGCAATCAGTCTGCACCCAGCCCAAATACAAGACAGGCTGTGGAAATGAGGCACTTTCCTCATTCTCTGTGACTTACTGCCATTTCTGCTGCTAACACTGCTACTGAACGACACTAGCGGCAGAGGAGGCAGAGGTAATAAGTAATACAGTAGGTAATACATCCTGTGCATATACATCCTCTCTTTCTAGGGTGGAGAAGTGGTAAACACAGCAATCCAAGGCTGAACACATCCAAAGACTACAGAGCAAGTTCCCTTATCTTGCTGCTCCCTGGGGAAGGGAAATGGGGAGAAAACCCAAGACTTGTAACAGTGTCTATGGAGCAGTGGTTCTGCAGAGGGCTGCAATTTTCTCTTTCTTCACTGTTCTGCCATCTGAATAGCCTGAGTGGGCAAGATGTGTGGGTGGCTGGGCTAAGGGTCACTCCCACACCATGCAAACAAGCTGCATCAGCTGGATGGGCTTGCACGGCTATTCCACAGGTGAAGTATAGCCAAGCAATACAGGAGAGAGGAGAATAAAAGCCAGAATAAGATGAACCTTTAATTCCTAAATAATGCATAGATGAGCTTTCTCCCTTCTTTAAACCAGTATTTGATAAATGATTTCTTAAAACATATTACCTAGAGGGATCTAATAAGTTGTATTTTCTGAGAAGGTAGCATGTTTAAACTCACCGCAGACCTGAGAACAAACACAAGCTCAAACTTCAGCTGAGACCATCTTTACGATGTACAACTGGCACTCTTGCTGCTTCTCCTTTATTTGTGCCGGCTATTTAAAGGCAGCTTGGTCAAGCTGACACATGGGAAGTGTCTATTTCCCCCTTTCATGGAAGTGTTTTTCAGTGAATGAGCAACATTACCTGCATGCCTTCTTGACCAGAGATCCCCACGCCAACATCTGCCACTTGGATCATGCTGACATCATTAGCACCATCACCTAAAGATGACAAGATACAGTTTTGTTGTCACTAGTAGACTAGGAACAGTTAATAGCAGCAAAGCAAAGGAAAACCTAGTTGTTACCGAGTGTTGGCTGAATGTAGTAAGGGAGATGTGTACTAAGTGTTGGATGGGTATAGTAAAGGAGATGTGGGGTAGGAAAGGATCTGTCTTTGGAATGTAAGGTTCAACGCTTGAACTTCCAAGACTTTCTGATCTTTGTAGACTTTTTTTTTTTTTCCCCATGTAAAAGCGAAAAATTGCCCCAAATCCCTCTCCCTTTAGTAAGACCTAAAATTCAAGTATCAGGCCTGAACTGCATAAATACTAAAACACTGGAAGGATGAGAATGAGCTTCCCAATACTTCTGCTTCCTGATTAACTGTCTGCCTGCAATCAAGTATGACTAAGAATGAAATGTGCAAGGAGGTCTAAAGCAAATTTTTACACAGTAAAAATACAATAAGGTCAAAAAGGAGAATGTCTACACAGTAAAAATACAATAAGGTCAAAAAGTAGGTTAACTCCTTACTTGGGTTGACCAATCTGAGATCTTTAATACACCCATCCTACATGTAGATTTAACTGCACTGGTTGCACAGTCACCATCCCTTGCTCTGCTTCCAGCCATGAAACAAATAGTGATAGGTGTCACAGAAAGGATACCAGAACGGGACATGTATCTACTTCTTACCCTCTTAAATTTACAGCCAGTGTGCCACGGAAAATGAAACTGTACTAGGTGATGACAAGAAACTTGGTTTTAAACTCCAGTTCGTCTGCTGTTGGCATGTGTAAGGGTGGAATCTGCTCACCTGACAAAGCTGATGTCTTGGTGACTCTGACACAACCCCAAGTTAGCTCATGTTGGTTAAAAGCGAGAATGTAAACAGGTAGGCTTTTAAGCCAGAACAGGAGCTTGAGTTCCTTCCTCCTTCCTCTATCAGAGGCTGAAGATGTTCAGAAAGAATGAAAACACAAGCTGCATAGTCTCCACTAGCTTTTTAAGCATTCTGGGTAATTCAAGTTAACCAGTCAGATGTTTTTGACAGCATACGCATGTGATTATGACCCAGTCACTCAGCCAAAGATAGAAATTCAATACAAGGGAGGGATATTTGAGTTAGATATAATATAGTGAGCATGAGGATTATTATACCCAGCACACATTTGGTGATGTGGCTGTCACAGGGATCTGTCAATTATTATACGTACTTAGAGTTTCTCATGGGTAGGTCCAACCCACACGTGTTCCTGCTATGACTAACCACGACAGGTAGATGAAACCTAGTGTGTTTGTGACAATATATGCTGCAATCATATCTTCTAATGCCACACAAGCCTAAACTTGAGATAGGGGAAGAAGAGCTGTTTGGTTTTTCTTACGTAAAAATAATGGAAACATGGAAGATGCTCCCAGATTTAGAACAGGGTGACTGACAAAATCTCCCCTTTGCCAACTGAGTGATTAGCTGGAAAGAAGCGTAAGTGCTGGTATGATGCCAGTCATAAATCCATTGTCTGTACTGATGAGGCCTTGTCAGTCATTGCCTGTGCTGCATGGCCAATTTGTGATGAAAAACTCAGAACCTTGAGTTTAAACATGACTGGATGAAAAAACACTGAGCACAATTTTGTTCTGTGTAATGCAATGATTGCAAAATGGTGTTGTGCAGAGCATCAGCTAACCAAATTCTTCACAGCTGGGTTCAGACATGCCAAAACCTCATAGCATACCTGGGCCCTGATTACCTAACTTCTGTAGGAAGAAATCCCAACTACTACTCAGTTTTGAAGAAATACATTAGAGTAAATATGTTAGAGTTGTCTGACACATTTTCAGACAAAACTGGAAGGCTATTTGAGTTGTGAGGCAGCTGTAAGGGTTCTATTCCAAGTCAAAAAAACATAGAATGATAGAATGGTTTGGATTGGAAGGGACCTTAAAGATGATCTAGTTCCATGGGCAGGGACACCTCCCACTAGAGCAGGTTGCTCAAAGCCCCATCCAGCCTATCAAAATTCTCAAGGCGCAGTATACATCAAGGCAGGCTAGTTTAAACTGAGATATTTACCTATTGCCAAGGTCATTGCTTTGAGTTTGTCTCTGACTAGTTTCACTACCATGCTCTTTTGGAGTGGGGTAGAGCGACAACACAGTACTGAACGGCATCGCTTGGCTAGTGCAAGAAATTTATCTTCTAGTGTAGGTTCCAGGGCATAAGCTAGAGTCCTTCCATCAATCACTAGGCCCAAGCTGGAAAGCACAGAGGAAGAGGGTGGAGAGAGAGGGGTGAACCCAACAGTCATGTTTCCAGTAGCTTCGTCTATTGTGTTGTTTGAAAATTTAGACTCTACGCATTGCAGACACTGCTCCAGCAAGACAGCACATGTCTCCTGAAAAAAATTCAAAATAAATACACTTGAGAGAAAAGAACACATATTCAAAAGCTTGTTTGCTGTATATTTAGGCATAAGGGATATGGGGAGTGTGTTATATTTGATGCACTGTTAGAGTTTTAATTACTAATAATCTTCCCTTCTATTTGCTCTAAACACATTTAATTCTTGCAGAAGATATGACAGGAATGAGGACTTGAAAGGCTTAAAATCTAATTCCTCTTTAACATGCTGTATTGTATGTTAAACTAATTTCTTTTTGCTCCTTCACAGAGTAACAGCGCTGAGAAATGATATAATCGGTATCAATACCAAGTTAAGTATGGTGATGAACACCATGTATACGCCTACAACTCAGATCAAATAGTTATGCGTTGTTAAAGGCCAATTAAAGATTATTTAAGATGAATTCTCTCTCCTAGCCATACTCAACTAAAAGATGTTACTGAGAATATATGAACATTTAAAATGAAGTGCTATTGGTCTTACAACAAAGTATGACAAAAAAGAAAGATCATGGAAAATCAATTTACCAGTTCAGTTGATACATTCAAGAACAGAAAATGCTGTTATCTTTTCTTCCTTTTCCAAAGAAATTGGAGCTGGATACTGCTGGCCTACCTCTCCTCTGCTGATCTGAAGTCCAATTTTATCACCCCATTAAAGGACTACAGCACTATCAGTCTGGTTCCTTGTATGTTAGACCATATCAGTAAACTCTTTGTGACTGTCTGCTTGCAAGAAGTTGAGCACAGGAAAGATCAGTAATTCAGAAGAATTAGAAAAGGTCTGTTAGGAAGCAAAGCATTACTGTAGATGTGGTTTTCTGACTCTCAGAGTTAGCATCAAAATTTAAGTATTTTTTCTATCTCCAGAGAAAAAGCCACCTGAGAAAACATGAACGACCGAGTTATCTAAATACTACATTTCAATGGTGTAAAATAAAGTACAAATTCTAAATGGGTTATCAATTGTTTTCTTCCGCAACACATGTTTAATAACAGGTTGCGATTGGAGACCCATTAGTGCCAATAAGCAAAATTAGGGATGTTTTGAGAATGCATACCAAAGTAAGGCCTTCATGCTGCTATGGCATATTTTCATTCATGGTGGAACCCACTACACACAATTACATGTCTCCAGTAAGTTTATGAAACATGATACTATGGCTTAGAAGCATGATTCACTGAAAAGTATTCAAAGAGGTGTCCTACCTGAAAATTGCAGATGAAGCAGGAAAAGAAGAAAAAAAAAATAGGGAAAGGAAAAAAAAAGCCATCAAACTTTTAATTGTACAAGTTAAAAATAAAGCACAGCTAGTTCACAAGTAAACTTGTGCATTGGATCTGCTTACTGGTGATTCCGCATTCAAAGTGATGATTTCTTCATCGTGATCTAGTAGCTTGCAGGCATAAGCAATATTAACAGCTGTTTCTTGCTTGTCTCCAGTCAGAACCCAAATCTGCAACCCAGCTTTGCGCAAGTTTGCAATGGTTTCTGGAACACCATCCTGTAAACGGTCTTCAATGCCGGTTGCACCTAAGCGCATAGAAAAAGCAAAATACTCCATATTATATGAACATTTAGGGTTCACCTGAAATTATAAGCTTGGATTATTTTTTTTTTTAAATAAGCAGTGACTTTTTTTGAGAAATAGCTAAACTACCAATGGTTGCAAGATTCATGCAGCTTTTTTTGGGTATTGAGAAAGAGGAGCAGAAAGTAGCTGGGGTAAAGACCTGCATCAGCAGTTAACAAGGAATCCAAAATTCAAAAATTCAAAAGCAATCTGATGCCCCTTCTAGTCTCAGATGTTCACAAGGCCGATGTATCTTTGCTTATTGTCTCTCTGCTCTGTATCTTCACCATTTCTTCTGAAAGTTTCTAGAGAAGATGTTGTTTCTAGGATATAGTTTCAGTTCCTAAGGATCTTAACTGTCTTTCCTAAACTAGAAGAGGCTGGTCACTAGAGATTTCTCCCTTTGGAAGGGGAATGACAGCAGAACTACAGCTTGGCAACAGCACATCAGGCTGGAGACATAAACCTTTTCCTGCCTGGTTGCTCTTTCCTCTTGCAGAAAGACACCAGTTGCCAAATGAGCAGAGAATAAATCAGGAATCTGTTGGCCATGATGTGGAAGTAAAATGTGGCTTTTCCATGCTTTCAATGTATCTTTCTACCTGTTTATAAAAGACCGAGTATCTTTCTTATGCTTTCACAAAACAATTGATGAAGACGAGATTTACAAATAGTGTAACAAAAACTGCTCAGGACCAAGCCCAATGTCATCACTGATATGTCAGTGCTCCACTGGGTTTCAGAGAGGCTTCAGTGTGAGGAAATGTAAGCACTCACTACATGAGAATGAGGAGGTGACAGAAAGGCAAGTTACCTGGAAACACAGGAAGAGCAAGTAAACTTTTCTCACCTATTTATCATGCCTATGGTTGCTCCTTGAAAAAAACATTTTAGCAATAGCAATCCACCTGAAGTCTGAGCACCATGCATGTAGGTGGAAACAGCTTCTCAGGGCAATGACAGGAAAACTATTATTATTCAAACAGTGTACCAATGAAAAGATATTCCTCTTGTAGACTCACTTTTTTTATTCCCACAACCTAATCATAACTGATCTTTGGAAGACACAACCACAGTGTGAGGTTGTGGGTGAATGACTGAATGGTTAGTTTACTTCCAGCTTTGTCTGGCAGCTCAATTTCATCTTTTTTTTTCTTTTTTTTTTTAATTTTTTCTTTTTCAATCTTTTTTTTTCTTTTTTTTTTGATTTTTTCTTTTTTTTTTTTTTTTTTTTCCAGAGTGCAGCCAGAGCCAACACACACAACCACAGTGGGATCTTCCTGATTAATGTGGTCCAAATTAGTCAGCTCTTGCTCCCATTTAGGTCAGAGGAGAGAAAAAGACACTTTATGGACATGATTCATCTAATTCTAAAGTGGGTACCTATGGCAGACCAAATGAACTGCACTTTTTCTTTTTGTCTCTCCATTGGTTTGGCTCTAAGGCTCCATTGAGGAGCCTTAGAGATCTGCAGTAGATACATCAAAAGTTGGGTGAGGTGGATCTCATCTCCCAGAAACAGGCATGTGGGCAATTAGTTAAGGTTGTTATCTCCAACTGTGTTATGGCTATCCCAGTTTCTTTGCCAGAGAAAGCAGTTGGACACTTGAAATAATAGTGGATACATACACATTTTAGAATCTCAGTGATGTCCACACCTCAGCTCAGCAGTGGAAGAGTATGACTTATTTCTTGGAATGCATTTTACATACACTGATTTTAACTGCATCATTAAAATTAATGCAATCCTGGTCAACAGAATACAGTCCCTGAGTGCATGTGTATGTATATGAGAGTTGATGCCTCTCACAAATGCAGTTTATGAGCTCTGCCTTATGAGTGTCTGTGGTATCCCTGAAGTCATAGAAGTCTCTGACACGTTCAAGTGGCGCTAAGCTAATGAAATTCTGTAGACAGGTTGGGCCAAGTCCTCCTCCTCTTTAGAGCGGCAGTTCTTGTTTATGATATTGTGTCAAATTCATCTCTAGTATTACTCCACTCATTTCACTAGTGATAAAATGATGGCAGGAGAAAGGCAAACAGGATGTGTCTGTTATGTTAATTATATCCCATTCCTTTTTGGTGCTGCACATGACAGCCATGACAAAGTCCAAAAGAAGCCAATTTCTGTACTGTCAGAAACCATTTAAGGGAAAGAATAGATTTCATAGCCAAGCTTTCAGAATTTTTAACACATTTTAATTCCATGTCCAGCTCTCATTTCATTACCTAGCAGATGCAGATTCTTCTCTATCCGCAGTGCTGACTGAAACAGAAGTTCTTCACGATTTTCAATAGAGGATTCTGCTTCTAAATGACTTTTTAACCAACAGGCATACTCTTCCTTGCTGAGAACCTATTAAAAAGAGTATGTGAGGATACAGTCAATGTGATGGAAAAGCATTCATACTTTACTGAATAAAATGAAAAAGAAGTTATGAATCAGGAACAATAAATTAATAAATGCTGTCAGTAATCTTTGTCAAGACTCTCCTTAAAAGCAAACTAAAAGTCTGCATGTACTTACCCTTTTTGCAATACAGAGGGTCCGCAGCCCATCTACAGCATACAGATTAAGGTAATTCTGGGTTTTGCTTTGGATTTTTTTTTGATGCTTGCCCCGAGGGTCATCTAGATAAGAATAAAAAAAAGAATTAGTGATTGAAAAATAACAGCAGCTGAATGGCCTCAGAGAATAAAAACTTGTCTACAGTACTCACCGTACCAGCATTTTATAACTAATACTTTTAAAGAACTGCTGATGTCTCCTGGGAAACTCAAGTAAAACATTCCATTTAGAAAAAACAATCTTGTCTTTTTTTTTTATTTTTTATCTTCTCTGTCTTCTCTCTTCAAAAGTCATTGTGAATATATGTTAGAAAGACCTTCTTTTTCGTATTCCTTAAGTATTTGTTTGGCCTGAATACTTTAAGAAATCATGATAATCTTCACAGCAAACAATAGTGACAGGAAGAGAAGGATGATTTCAAATACACTATTAGCAAATGTTTCTCCACATCTCATTATGTGCAGAAAAATGACACTTAAAAATAGCACTTTTCTACCAAGATAAATATCTCAAAAGAACTAGAAACAATACCCTGTTTTGTATATCTAAGTCTATGAAGATACTTCTGTTCCTGCTGTACTGATACTACCTATCAGCCCGAATCAACGCAAGAAGCTCTGGGTGTGACTGTGATTTCCTTTAGACGAGAATTTACACTTGTGCACACCTCACACCTAGCTTCCACCTTGAACGCAGCAACACAACTTCCACCTAGCTTTACTCTTAAAGCCACATGTAAGAACTCTAAATCAGGACTGAGCATCTGTTCCCTTTCTCTCTTGAGCTGGGATTGGTTCAATGTGCTCACGCTGTGATTCAAAAAGAGTAATGAATAGAATGGTAACACATTTTGATCCTTCTTATTACCTAAAATGATGTCTTCAAAAGTTAAAAACAGGTGATATGCACCTTTTTTTATCATCTAGGATCAAGACTGGTTCATTTACAATGTACTGTAGTGCAATCTTAAATAATATGAATTGCAGGGTTAGTATTAAAGTAAATCTATAAGCCGATAAGTTTTTAGATTTGAACTATTTGAACTATTGAGGGAGAATGACTGGTACCTTATGGGAGGTTTTCCTATTCCCTGATGTCTTTTTTTTTTTTTTTTTTTAGAGTCTGTACGGTTTTTGGGATGAAGAATAATTTCAGGATTATAATTTTGTAATTGGAGCTGTTCCTTAATGTAATATTTGTGTTACTGGTACCTGCACAGTAACGAGTCACAGAGTTATGTGAACGCCACTCATCAACAGAAGTCTGAGCATCTGAAGAGACCTACTGTATATGTCTCAGTTCACCATTGGATGTGCTCTCCTCTCTCAGCTGACCATACTGAGAATCTAGGGCACTATACCCTTATCTTAAGCACTTCATACAGGTATCTAAATTAGATGACACAAATATCTTACTGTTTATACTTCTTGGTGCCCATTTTCCCGGTGTGCATTTATTCATACACGATTTGATCTTGCTATGTGTGACCATGTATATACACATCTGTCTGTCTCTAAACTTACATGGCATTCAGCACTTCCATGTTTATACAGCAGCACAGTGTCTAACCAGGCGTTCAGAGGCTCCAGCACAAACACGTATAAGTATTGATGTTGTAGGAAGGAAGAAGCTGGGAGTTGGAATCCAAATATTCTGATTTTTGTTCCTGTTATCTCAACCATGTATCAGCACATTTTACACCCTGTATAGTCATTTTCTCACCTTTAAAGACTGTCCTATCCTTTCTAGGCCTGTAAAGCTGTGAGTGTATATAACCAGTAGGTCCCAAGGGACTCCACAAAGACTGTGGTATTTCAAACATTCCTTTGTTTTAGTTCTATCTCTGATTAAGATTCTGCGGTGAATACTGGAAGGGCCTTTCCACCCATCTATTAATGCTGCCTATGCTATCACTACAGATTTTTTCAAAGTGTCAATACAGATATTTTATTCCAGAGGAACATCCCTACAAATATTGTTTGCAACTGGAAAGCCCCTTCTTACAGTACAGCTTGTGGCTCCAACACATACACCACGAGGCCCCATCAGAAACTATTAAACCAGCTCACAACTAGATTCATCCGCAGCATAAAGTACAAATGTGCATATACTGAACTGGCAGCCTAACACAGTTTCATTTAGTTTCTTTTCTATTTGTGCATGATAATCTTTTTGGCACAGGTGACTTGGCTATGTAATATAAGAAATTTTTTTCTTGGAGAAGTACTGCAGCAAACCTTGTGGGCTTCTTGTGTTTGTGAGTCAGCTTTTTTAACTTTAGCAGAATAACGTAGGCAAGCACTCTTCCTAATTTATTGTGATACATTACAATTCTAGGGAGAATATATCATATTTCTTGCATATCCCCAAAAAAACTGTCTTATGGAAGTGGCTATTTCAGTCACTCACTGATTTCAAATGGTGTAAACTTGAATAGGGGCTTAAACACACCAAAAATTGTTTCTATCACTTTAAGTGCTGGTAATCACTTCAGATCTGTCTGAGTGCCACTAATGCAGTGATCACAATATCAAATGCTTACACCACCTTCAATGAACAAAGACAGTAATTCTCTGCAAGTAGAGATGTGCACACCCTTTTCTCTGTGAATTCCTAATTCCAGCATGGAAGACTGTATCTCCCTCCTCCACCAGCATATCAATGAAAGATAAACCCCTTCTAGCTCTTCATGTTCCTCATCAGTCTTGCCCTGAGATTTATCTTGTGCTCAGAAGTTAAAAGGAGGGAAGGAATATCTTGCAGATAAAACCCAGTTGTGGAGATTCTTTTTAGCCAGGATGCAGTGTCTGTGCTAAGCAGCATGACCGTGAAAAACAGCAAAAAAGTCTTCTCCAAAAGAACGACAGAGAGCTAGTGGCTTTCTGCTTGCTTCCTTTCCTTCCATAATTGCAGCTGCAGAAAGCCAGCCCAGTCATTGTTTTCTCAATGACTTATGTTCACAGTTCCTGTGCGAGCTGGTTATTGACTCAAACAGTAATTTTCTTATTTATGAACATGGTGACTCTTGAGATAAAGTTAAAACAATACACCCTTGGAAATAATTTCAAGGCTTTTGGAAATACCTGTATGCTATCAGAAATCACCAGGTTTCACAGCCACAACTAGATGTACAGGCAGAACAAATGGAGTAAATTCAGAAACATTTTTAAGTTTTGAAGCTTGTGGTGATTTCTGATTTTCTATAAGACACAACTGAAACTACAACATAATACATTTGCTTCTGGCTGTTCCTCGTGTCATATTTTAAAATACTCTTCCTCCCAAACAAACAGGACCCTTGTGTCTGATAGGACCCGGTCACACAACGTGATGTTAGAGCTGGGAGATCAGGGACACAGTGTTGTCTTGGTCTTTCAGGTCTAAGAGGGCAAGTACCACAAAGTCTCAAGATGCACGCTTGATCGGTGTACAATTTACATGTCCCTGAGGCACTAAGATAGCAAAGAGCAACCACTGGGATTAGCTGTCATGTCGATTCACTTATTGGTCAATTCCTTGAAATGATAAATGCCTGAATTCTCATCGCATTACATCTCCTCTCACTCTCACGTTCCACCATAACCAGAGAACAGGATGAAACCACAGACAGATCCTGCAATACAGGTAACAGCCACAGCATAAACCTTGTGAGGCTCCCTCTACCTGGGGAATACCTTCCTTAATGGGAAAAAGATGCCGTTCCCTCAGGAACTGACAACATATCCCATACTGCAGCCAGAGACTGTGAATTCAGTTCCAGGAGTGAAGCTGCTCAAGAGAAATGTCAAGTGTTTTTCAGACAGATCTGCTGAAATACACAGAATTACTGAAGCCAGCAGTGGCTCAGAGGGCTAGAAAACAAAGGACACTGCTTATGAGGTTCTAGTGGCTGCACTTTACACTGCTTGCAAAAGCAAAATATACTAAACCTCATAGTTCAATTTGGGCTAGAAAACGAACAAAAAAGGGCAAAATTCCAAAGCCACATTCAATTCGCCTGCCTGTGAAGATGGTGGAATGGCTGTAGTTGCCCAGCTACAGAATCTGCTCACTGCCAGCACTGGTCTTCAGGAACTTTGTTCCCCCTTCTCTGACATACATCATCTTTGGTAATGTCGCCATTTGGTTTCTAACTGGCCTTATGGTTTTACCCAGGTGGGTCCTACATCTGCCTAAAATTTGCCTGAAAATTCCTTGATTCATTGAGTTGACTGTGAAGGGACACAGCAGCTGCAAACATAGTCTGTTATATGGTGACAAAATATTGGAGACTTGGCATAAAATAATCTTTTCTTTTTAATGCTCAGTTCTCATTCTGAGAACTTATTTCCAAACATTATTTTCTAGGTATGTTATTAGAAATTCTTAGTAATACAAATTCTCTGTTAGTACTTTGGAGGGAAACAAGTTTCCACAGATGCTCTATGTACCTTCTGTGATATCAAATCTTTACTAGAAAATTATTAATGAATACTTTGTTGTTAGTTAAGGACAAGTTGTTCTTAATTTTTTTTGGCTCGGCTTTGATTTATATGGCTGTAAACAGAAAACTATTGCCAACATTTTTCTGTATTTCATTAAAATAAAATTACACAGTATAAGCCTTTCACAATTGTTTACTCCAACTAATGTCAAAATAACCACGAAGTCAATGCATCAGTGAAACATGGGAAGTACCTCTAGCACTTTGGGGCTCTGTCCATTCATACTGGGGTAACCTTTAAACACTGGATTAAATTCTGTGTTGAAAATACAGTAAATTAGATGCAAACTGATTAATGCAAACTGAATCCAGTGTGTCTCCTCTACCTCCTGAAAGCTTACCAGGGTTCTTCTTGAATCCAGCTGACTACAATTAGCAGCTATTTAAAGTTGTCCCTGTTTCATGCAACATCTGGTTGCTGGAGAAGTTCTTCATGCTTTAGGGAAGTATTCCATGTTCACAGCTACATGCCTATTCCCTGTTATTCAACTACATATTTGAAGCCAAGATTTCTCATCTGAATCGCATCTCTCCTTCTTTGGCCACAGTGTCTCTGTTTTGATGGCTGATTGATTCACAGTGCCCTTTAGTGTCATAGTCAAACCAACATAAAAGCGTTGATTCATGTAAACGTATTGCAGCAGAAGGACATAAAGATTCACAAATGACACACGAAGTGCTTGGGCTTCATATAAAATACTCAAATAGCCAAGCACTGCCAGGCAGGCTTTCCTGAAGAAATGTAAATTGCTTTGTTAGAGTTTCAAGAAATTCCTTCAAAATAAAGTTTGCTAGTAGAAGATCTTGTACAGAAATTAATTTAACTCATTCTTGTAAGGTGAGGAACCAGTAATTTGTTACAGAAAATATGTTACAATAACAATGTATTATGAAAGAAGAGAGATGGCTGCCATTCTACCATTCCCTGTATTCACAACAAAAGCTGGATGGCCTGCTTGGTAGAGAAGGCAATAAGATCTGATGAGTTTTTCAGTAATTAACCAGAACCACTTCCCTCCCACCCCCACAAAGGTAAGGAAAAGGTGTACCTGAAGAGCAGGGTAGAAGAAGATCCATAATAACTGAATCTGCTCCTTTAGTGTAAACATTTATTTCGTCTGTGAGAGGATGCCTGACGACCACTGACATCCTCTTCCTGACGGAATCAAAGCCTAATGTATGTAATACTTCAAAGTTTAATGTCCCCAGGTGAGGTAGCTCCACTGATACCTGGTCAGACAGCCTTCCAACCAGGGAACAGTTATATGCCCTTGCTGCATAGACGAGAGCAGCTTCATCTGGACTCTCTGCTTCATAACGGAGTTCTCCTTCCTCAGGTCCACTCCCCAAAGCTGTCTTGCCTTGCTGGGAGCTGTAGCCATTGTTATTGATCTGCGCAGAGTACGCCAGCTTCTCTTCCAGTTTTAATAAAGTGCTATCCGTAGATGTAGACGAAAGCACACTTAAACCAAATCTGTGCATTGATTTGCTTGTAGCTAGACTAGATGAACTGCTGCTGTTAGATCCAGAGGTCAAGCGACTTGGAGTGAATCTTCGTATGAAGTCTTCTATGGTTTTTACTGGAGATTTTAGTTCAAATCGATCTCTAACCTTGAGAAGTGAAAAACAAATGAATGAACAAAAAAAGAAGAAATGCTGTACAAGAATTCTGACATCGATATTCAGTCTGAGCAGCTCCAATTGAAGAGAATTTCTCTGAGAACAAAATGTAATGGCATTTGTAGTTTGAGAAAGGAAAGTAAATGGACAAAACTGACTCAACAGCAAAAAACTTGTTAGAACTTCAGAATTGTGCCTCTGTGTGAAAGCACGTATGTTTGTATTAAAAACATTTTTTAATTCTTTCACCTCCTCAGATATGACTAATGGATAGACTATCGGTGTTGCACTGCCACCAGTAGTGTATATTAAAATCTATTGTTAGTAGGAAACATTGGCATTCTTTGTACATATTCAGTGAAGGCAGTAAAAAAAAAACCTAATGAGAGTTTTCTATTGAGAAATGTGGTATCAGGAAAGTTTTATGAGAATATGCCAATGTCGACAACAGTCTCAATAGGAACATGTTGAAATAAAAAATTTCTGCTGTCTTCTCTTTCAGCATCAAAGCATTTTGCTTCAGTTTTATCACTCATCTCTGTTTACTTAAATCTTTTTTACAGATACAGTGTTATTAACAGTAATAGCACATTCATAGTAATATATATTAAATTATTGTATAACATTCCTGAAACAGCACAATTGAGCATTCTCCAAATGTTTCCCTGGCACAAAAACATGTCATTTTGCAGACTAGCTCACTTTTTATTCCAATCTGGAACAGAAACAACTCTCGGAATTTTCTCCAGAATGGAAATTCCAGCTGCTGGCTAGCTTTAATACTACATTCCATTATATTTTGGTCTTACAGATCATCTTGAGATTGTGTTTTTGAAATTCTCATTCATCAATGACACTGGTTTAAGCCAATTTAAGCAGTAATGATCATTATTTCCCATAATGTGTATAAGATGCATCCTTTACATAATTTAGAAAGTTTTAAGTGATATTCTTCAAATCTATTCTCTTTTCAAACTTTCAAAAAAAGTCTTGGTCTTTTCTTAATTTAATCTATATACACAAAATATTCACAGAGAGCTTATATTCCTTTCTGGGAAGTCTTGCCCTTTTACAAATTGTTTTCCACACATACTTACACACATACTTACATTTATTAAGTGAATAAGTTACAGTACAAGCAACTGGGAAAGTTTCAGATGTATCTTGAAATTGTAGATGATAGGAGATGTTACCTTGAAGGTAAGCTGACATACTCCATTTAACTAATGCTTAGCTAAACCTGCTCATTCACATAGCAGTTCTAAGAGTGTCTCACAACTAGCTCTTTGTTTCTCACCAGAACATGAGGTCTTAATTTCCTCAATTTACTATTAGCATTAATGCAAAAGAGGCTTAAACTCTCTTTTGCTGCTTCTTTAACCCACCTTCTGTCGGGGCTGATTTGGTGCAGTAACCACAACCGTATTACATATAGTCAATGCAATGAAGAAGTCAAAAATGTCACATAGTTCTGGACTCAGATGAGATAATGGCTGTTCGTGGCTCCTCATGACCTCCAGGTGCTTTGCACATTCATTCACCTTTTCTAACAAGCGTGGGTCAGGTGTGATGTCCTTCTCCTAGTAATGAACAGCAGTGAATAATAACTGTGATTCTGCAAATTTCCAAAGCAGCAACAGCAATCAAAGCATCCAAAGCAGTGCCAATGTCAAGAGTTTTACAGCAGCCTTACACCACAGAGTGGAGGCAGAGAGGATTGTAAGACACCCATTCCAGACAATAAACAGTTAACAATGAGCCTTCCAATAGAAATAGAAATGAGTAACTGTGTTGTCAACTTTTTCACTATAGATAATTAGAGCGTTAATATTCATCTACTTTGGGGGTAGTGGATAGGAGCAGTTACATACTAATATTCCTCCCTCTTTTCTGTCTAATTCAAGACATTTATTATCTATTACTAAAGGGTGGTACACTACAGAGACCAAAAGAGTGGAAAAATTAGACAGCCGTGAATTTAAAGCTCTGTCTTACATCAGCACAATAAAATGAAACCATCTTGGATTGTTTGTTAGAGAACAACAACCATCCACACATTTGAGAGTAATTCTTATGTGTTTTCACATTGAAACGCAGAGCATCTTCCACTTCATTTCATCAGCAATTTCCATTTCTTTAACCTATTTCTTGCCAGAGCAAAGCCTCATATTTCTTAAGATAGCATGATGCAGAGATACAAAAGATTAAAAGATAAACTGACCTAAGGCTCTTTCTTCAGTAGAATTTTATCTGCTGATGCTCAGCAGCTGATGAATCTGAGCAACCACAGAACCCCATGTGTAAAAAGTGGAACTTCAAGTTGTACCAAAAGAGCTTACTCTTGACCGAAATCAAGAAGTTCCACCTGTGCCAAGAGCATCTTTTTGTATCTACACTTGTAATTTGTTTTGAGGGTGAATTTTTGTCAATACTGCAACAATGCAAAATCCCTAGATAGACCAGGCTTGGCTTCTCTGCTCTTTTATGACCACTCAGTTCCTGTAAAACTTGAATGGAATTACAATGGCATAAAATAAATTAACCAAAGCAAAGTTTTAAGTACATAAATTCACCAATATTTTGAAATGTAAAGGTTTTTCTTTTTTTTAAATACAACACATGGCAATCTACTGATAATTTTGAGTCACACTAAAAATTATGCTATGGTGTGTATCAACAGCGTCTAAGAATTGGAATGCACAGTGTTCAGCCCAACACTTGTTCATTTTAAAATCCTTTGAGAAAAGAGAAAAGAAGAGGCTTACATAGAGCAATTTGAATCCCTGACCTCATACCTTATGCTACTCTCGGCTTCTGAAGCAAAGGAATTTGAAAAATCTTTTCAAAATCAATGTATAACTAAAGTAACAGTTTCAGATTGTCTTTACCTATAGCTTGTTCCCACAGAGAAGGTATTTAGATAAGATCTATGCCTGCACTTGATTGTTTTTGTACAAACAGCTGTGACTACAGAACTAAAAATGCCAACGTGAAGTCTATAAGAGGTACACAACGTGCTACGGATTTCTTTACCTTTCCCTTTTCAGGACATTGTTCTATTAAAAGACACAGGACACTGCATTTGGTTCTCCTGACTTACCATTGGGCTACTGAACGCAGTGTGCTTCGAGAGTATGCTTGCTCTTTTTGCTTCAGCTCTGCTACCTGTGCGCCGGTGGGTCTTGGTGCTCTGGCTTCTGTGGATCACTTTGATGCTCTGATGGCTGCAGATACTGTCGCGCTGGGACAGAGTTCCTCCTTTTGGGGCTGCCTCGTCTTCCTCAGAATCAGGTTCTTGGTACATGGCTAAGCGTTTGGCTATCAGTAAAAATACAGAGCGAGAAATGTGGTGTATGTTAAACGTGGCTGAGAAAGAGGGAGAGGGACACGGTGACTTTGTTCAAGTCATCTGGTTTTAATATTACACTGTGCTTCCATAGTAAGAATTAATGACTCCATTATCAGGGGATAACAAAGTCTAGTCATAACTGAATGGTAGGATCAGAGGATGCAGATAACATAATTAGAAATGTAATGCAATATACTGCCTCCCTCATCATCACACTCTCTCTGAAAGGCAGTTAGACTGCGCTAACTCACTGCATTCCTGAAGACTATTTCACAGCTCAACCTGATGAAATCAACCAAATAATTTGGTCTTCACTTGCAGTCTGAGAAGGAAATAAACAATCCATAAAACTTTCTTGTCCTTTCCAACAGAATATGGAAATTTCACAGGAAGTGCTTACCAGCAAAAATGTTGTATCTACCCAGTACCAATTAACTGACATCTGAATTGTCTTCAGAACAACACACCCACAGAGCACTACTGCCCTGATTTTATACACAGAGATGGGGTACAGACAGTGTAGAAGCCTCGCTCAAGGTCAGGGCCATCTGCTGCAGAGTAGGGACATGAACCTAGATTCCTGACTCCTAGCCTAGTGCTAAAACCCCCTTGGAACCCATTCCTTCCTCTCTGAACACCATGATAGGCAGGTCAATGCAGCGTGCCATATCAAAATCAGGGTACCCTCACCTGCTGCAACACTTGTTTCTACCACAATTTGCTGCAGTGAGCAATACCTAGTGTTCACAGAATGAAAGAATTTTTCCAAATGAGACATTTCAGTCAAATCCTTCCTCAGTCAAGAATCCAAGTACAACAATTACTGTTAGAAACCAATCCTGGCAGTTTGATATAGAGAATTTAAAAAGGGAACAGAAAGAAGAGGTGTGAAACAGCCGTGGAATCCATCCCCTGTAATGACAGGCTCCGTTTAGCTCTAACTGACGTATAACATATTTTTCCATTCCTAAAGACCATGGGCATTTAATAATCTGAGTTATTCATTAGCCAGGCACATGCCACTTTACCAGGTATCTATTTATTCCTTCATTAGGTATTCATTGAAAGGGTTTTCATTATACTCTCAAAATAATCCACACTATTCAGATATACAGTACAAGTTACATACTTGTGGCTCGGCTTTGTTTCGGTTCTCTGGTGTAACAAATTAGATTTTCCTAATGTCAAATGATAAATCACTAGCATGTAAGTTAATTATTCAGGCATCTAACAAAAAAAAAAAAAAAAAAAAAAAATGTTTTTTACAAACACCAGGAAGCTGTCAATTCCAATCAAGTTTAGGCGATGCAGTCCTATTAAAGAAGTGTTGCTGGTTAAGGGGCGTCCACTAAGTTAATTATTCAGGAAACAAAAAAAAAAAAAAAAAAAAAAAGAAAGAGTTTTCTTCCAAAATACTTCCTGAGAAAAAATCTTGTATTACATATAGTGCATTTGGCATGGGATCACTTTTAACATAGTTAGCTTTACGATCAAAGAAAAACCCATCCTTGCCATTTGCTGCAATTTTCAAACATGTTTTAGCTGTCAGAAAGCAGTCGGAGGAGTTGAAATCAGACCACACACAGTACATGGTGATAGGTCTATCAGTACAGTATCATACATCAGAGGTGTTTTCAACTCCATTTGGAACATGTATAGGCTGCGTCTGAAATGTGGGAGCTGGGAGAGCTTCCCAGTCCTGGCTGTGCATGCACACCTGGTTGATGCTCTACCTGCATTGCTCAGGTAAGCAACATCCTGCTCTGCACTCGGGCTCCTGCTGGAAGAAAATTCAAGCCATGGTGGTAGAAAAGGCCATAGTGCATTTTGAGACGTGGAGAAGAGACTGCAGGGCACACTGCAGATGATCACCCCCATAGCTCGAATGTAGCCCTGCAGCCCAGCTTCCTTCATTAACATTATTTGGTGTGATTCATGCTTCTCGGTGTTATGTGGTGGGAAAGAGGTTGAGCAATGGCACGTTCAGTGCTGAGAGGGCAGATGCTCATTGAGCCACACAGCTGTAAAGAGAAGAGCACAGCACCACCGCCGCCTTCTTTCAGTGCCTCCCTTGTCCTTTGATTCATATGACAACTTAGAAGACAGCTCAAGAACATAAGGGGGGTGACTGGTCTCCTTGGCCCTTCTGTTGCATGGCAATGAGTTGCAAGGAAATAAAGTTCGATTCACCTGCACAGGCTGCTTTCTGCAACTCGTTGCACATGCTTTGGGGCAGCATAGTTTTAACCTGGCCCATCACTCTTTCTCAGTAATTCCCACTTTCTTCTGCTCTGTCAGCCTCTTTGCATTTTCCCAGTAGAAGGGCAAATCCCTATACTGTAAATTTAGGTTTGAATTCACGGGTTTGTCTGTATTGGAAGGAGTTTCCACTGAGGGCCCAAAGTCATCTGCAGTGTGTCATAAGCCCTGATCCAGGCCCTCAGTGAAGACGTGAGCAGACTACCCACTGTTTCTCCCCAGCATCCCAGTTGCCTTCCAAAGGAAATCCAGGCATGGGAGGAAGAAGGAGCCATGTGGATATCATAGTGTGACATTTTAAGAGGATGCCTCAAGTACCAAAACGGAGTGGCACACGGAAGTTCTTCTGTCCTCCTCTGCACTGGGGAGGTATGATGGGTGCATGCCTGGGGAGGTACGATGGAGTGCACATCCTGGGATGAGGCCTGTGGAGGGCAGTCCCCAGCCCAGCAGCACAAGCTCTGCCTCCATTACCTCCTGCAGGCTCCTAGTCACGTGCCGCCAACCCCAGATTGAAAAGCCATTGCTCAAGATGACACACCAGTAAGGTTTTCCTCACTTTACTATTGTTTAAGACCAAAATCAATCACAACAAGCATATTTTAGTCCCTCATCTTCACTTGGCAGCAAAGCCAGTCTCAAGGGGAGTTGATGCGACGTGTGGACACAACCTCCCTCAGGAAAAGCATAAGGAAAACTTGGATTTGCCATAAGCATAATCTTCCTCTCTGTGGATGCTGGGCATTTGAATGGCAGACTGATAGAATGCTGCACTTCTTCTTATAACAGGTAATATTCCTTGACAGGGAAAGGACTGGTTACAATTATTCTTTTCAGCTTTGCAAAATGTGCTACTCAGTTGGTCTGACTGCCTTCCGAGCAGGTGTTTAAAAAAAGGACATGTTTTCTTTAATAATCATACCTAATTTAAGCTTCTGCTCTGAAAACACATACTGAAATACATGACTCCAAACACCCTGAACTGATTATCATTTTATTCCATGTATAAAAACTCTATGGTTAAGCAGAGAATGCATTTCACGCACAATAGACAGTTATGCTTTCACACCATATCCCTGTATTCTTCATTGCTCTATCTTCTTTCTTACATTACATCCAAAAATATTTTTATTCAATATAGCAAAAGCTGCTTCCTAATGCAGCCCTCAGCTTATTTATTAGTATTACACCAATAGTGTGGTCCTTTCTAGTCTATGTAATATTAGCTATCTCTTGCTTTCTATACAGGTTATCACTGTAGCACATTCATTTAATTGTTCCTGCCACTGAGAAAAAGGAGCAAAAGGGAAAGTAGATACCAGACTAGAATCTCATTTAACCAAGTCAAATGTAATTCTTTTGATACAAAAGAATGGTGTTATTTCAGCTATATCAAGGTAAGCTTGATAATAAAAAACAGGCCTTAGCACCTTTCAACATTTTCTCAAGTGCAGTCTTACATATTATGCAGCAAGAATTAAGAAGTTTGAAGAAATAAGGAAACCCAGTTCAATTGTTATGTTATGGCTAAGGTTCACAGTGCTTCAGCTGTGCAAAGAGTGCTTCTTTGGGAACATGCTGTTCTCTCCACCCACTCAGCCCTCTTCAATTCAGAACCTTTTCCTGTGAACATTATAACCTGAAAGACATTGTTGTGGGATGCTTTTCAGTTTCAGCACTGAAAATTGATGGCCTTGATCTTTTTTCTGATAGTTTTTTTTTATTAAGGGCAAAGACACAAGCAACTTTGAGAAATACAGCAATGCAACTCATGAAAGTCAAATTTCACTATCCTCTAGTTCATTTTATAATGAAGGCACAAAGAAGAAACAATAATTAATACTTATTCCATGAACACTCTTCCATCTTTCAGAAGACAACAGTAAGCTATAAATAAAACTCCTGTAGAATGATTCAGCTGTCAGTGTGTGGGCCCTGATTTCACCATGGGATAATTTCATTTCTCCCCAAACCATTGAATAAGGTTGTTACTGAACTACCATGAAGTAAACCTAGATGTGCAGTACTCACTCATGCCACTACACCACCTTATTCCCTTATTATTTTATGAGTGCAAGCTTATTTCACTTTGAAGTGCACTCTAGTGTCTACAAAAAGAGTCAGTTGAACAGCTAGCATGCTATAAATTTGTACAAGTGTGCTAACATAATCTTAACTTAATTTACTTTGCAACAGGTTCCCCATAAGGACAAGTCTTGAAATTAGAAAACACCAAGATTTTCCTTCCTCTCCACTCTTGGAATCCACAGGGGCTTACAATGAATAACCTTAAGTCCTACATTAAGAACTCTTAGACTCCACTTAGAAATGGAGATCATTCCTACTTTTCTGGGAATTTTCCACAGCAATTTCGAGTGTAGCTATATGCTTAGAAAAAAGCATTAACTCTCCCTAAGTAAGAGTTATTCTGTCTTCTATCGGATTTAAAATGGGGCACTCCCACTGTAATGAGTTCTACACCTGCTAGTAACGATTTTCTCCTCAGTTACCAATTAAAATTTTTCAAATAACAAATGTAAAGAGAAACTACAAACAAGTTACACAGAAGGCCCGGAGCACCAAGTTGTGCTAAAGGTTTTGATGTTTCTGGGGAAGGCTTAAATGGACTATCCTGATTTCTGAAGATTGTCAAATTGTAAAGGTGGCAGATGAGAAGTCTCCTTGGAAGCAACAGCTGCATTTATGTAAAAGGTTTTATTGATTTTTATGCCTTTTTTTTAATAAATCCAATTCTCCAAAGTGGCTGGAATGTTTAGTCTATGTTTTCCTGACTACACATAAAAAGAGTAAGAAATTTCCACTACTAAAGAGCCCCCCAACTAAGAAAGAGATTTTTTTTAACGTAATGCACTTTCCTATGAAAAATAGTTGCTGGCAAATCTTCAACAAGAAAAATAGAAAGCAGAAACTCCTTTCTCAGATTTACTGATTGAGAAACTTTGCTAGTCAAGAGAAAATCACTGAGGTTTTCATCATTTCCCTTCACTCCCATAAACTTCTTTTATTCTTATGTTGTCTAGAGTTTTTTTCACAGTCATCAGAAGGAAGGGGGAGGAATGCAAAGAATGAAAAATTCACATTTTCCAGATATATGTGGTTGCATCCATGGAGATTCAACTTGTGTTTTGTCAAAAATTCCATACAATGGGTGGCTAGAACTAGAAAAACAGAGATCACACCCCACAGGCAAGAGTGCGATTAATTTAGCATTTGGAAAACAACTAGCACAAATGTCAGGCCAAGAGCATCTGGTTGTAGCTAAATCATATAATGACTTTCAGAAGCACAGTCAGCTTTTGGGCATCTACTATCTCTGGGATTAGCAGATAGACTTGGGGCATGGCCAGTTCCAAGAATTGTTAGAATACTACCAGCCTGAAGTGAAGAGCTATGGTAATGCAACGTAATTTTACATATAGGAAAACAATTCCTTTCTTTTTTTTTGGTGCTAATACTCTCTTGGGCTAGGAGGAAGTACTGCTTGGAAGAGTAATTCTGTGATTTAACGAGAGTATAGTGCCAATAGGTATTCCATAAATGCCTAGGGCATTTATTAATGGGACAATCATTCTTCTGCTTGGTGTGGTCCATGACATACTCTTCTCCTGAATTAACACTCTGTGAATCAAGAACCTTTGAAGGAGACAGCAGAACAGATTTAAGAATGCAGTCACACAGAGGTGAGGTGGGAATTCTCTTCACCTGTATTTAGAATTCTAAACCACAGAGAAACAGGCATGTATAAGACAACAAACCCAGATGTCTAAAACAGGTCTTGTGATTAAGATTCTACAAATGCTTAATTTTCTCCATTAACTGTAAAGTCACTAGGTGACTAGCTTCCATACAAATATCTAAAATCAGGTAACAAGAATCCCATCCCTATCAACATAGTCTCCACAGGGCCCAAACTGGCAGCGCGAACTCCTGTAGTTTCACCCTGATCAGTGCACAATCCATCACCAAAATATTACAGGTGACCTCAACAATGATGAATATTTGGTAGAGCTTGCATCATGGAACTGTTGCTAACTACACTCACCTCTTCCCTCACAGCCTCCACAAGAGTTCCTGCATTCCTCTTTGGTGCTAAGCTCACATAGCAGTACCCATGAGTAATACTTTGTACTACCTCCAGTTGGCTAAGGGACTCTGGCCCATGCTGATGCAATTTATTGGCCTCTATTATTCATGTTTTTGTCACCTCTTGTCTAGACTAAAACAATGCAATACTCCCGGGCATAGCGCCATCAGCCTCATAAGAAATTCAGCGCTAATACAGAATTCTGCAGAAAAATGCTTCCTCCAGCAAATTCATGAAAACTGCCCCTTGTTCCCTATACTACCTAAAACACAGTATTAAGTCTTGTTCAGGGTTTCAGTTTCTATTCTAGAAGCATTTAATTGTTTCAACCACGCATAAGGTCCACACAGGCCTTGATTAACAAACCATGATTAACATGTCCACTTCTGATCCAAAACAGAACCCTCCCCTGTGATCATAAAGCTCACCTTTCGCGTGGGGAATTTACATGGCTTTGTGGAACCAATTTCCAAAGAAAATAAGGCCACTCCCACCACTCAAGAAAAAGACACGCTGCCTCAAACAGGCCAAATCTAACACAGCATAGTGTATGCCTTTTAAGGAGCCCCCAAACCCAAACAAATTGTGTACTGCACGCATAGGGAGAGCAAGAAGGGGAAAGACCAAACTATACAAAAGGAAAGTCACAGGCATTGCTTAGTGCACTAGCAGAAGGAACACAGATTTGACGATGACAAATGCAGTATAACAATCCCTGCAGAACAGAAAAGAATGGGATAACTGCTCATAACTGTGAAAAAAAAATTTAGGGAGAAAAGCTTATAATGCAGCACAGGGAAAATTTATGAAGGCTATGCACAATCTGTTGATTAATTAACAGATATGCAGCAGTCCTAGAATGCTTCAGCGGAAAATTAAACTTCCAAAGTGAGGAAATTTCAGATCTAAATCTGCCACTGTAGGCATAACTTTCCCCCTCTGTGTGTGTGCATGGCTGAGCCCCAGAATACAGGGCCTCTAGATGACTTCAGAGGAAAATTTGCCAAAACTTAGCATGGAAAAAAAAAAAAAGTGTGTTACATCTTAGCCTTGTTCTTGGATATGGCTGAATGGCGCTGTTCTAACTGAAATTTCTCCCCCAGAATTCATGCCTGAGGCAAACATTTGGCATGGAAAACTTGAACCGAATAGTTAAAACTATTGTAAAACTATCCATAACTGAAAACAGGATCTTATCATGAGAAGGGTCAAGCAACTGGAATAACAGGCACTGCTAACCAGCCACAGTAGAATAACAAACTTAGGCCAAAGAGCTCAGAACAAGGACATTTCCATCCTGAGCTATCTGCTTTTACAGTAGAAAATGACTTGTTAACTTCAGCTTTTGAATCTTGACCCCTGTACAACAATTTAAAATTTATTTTTTCATCTAAAGCGCTACTCAGAGTTTGATTCCAAGTAACAAACTACTGTGCCTAAAAAATTACTCAGATAAGTGAAGACAGACACAGATTATCTTTGAAAAAATAAGAAAAGGCAGACACATTTTACTTGGTTTTCTTGGATATACGGCAGCCTCAAATCACTTGCCAAGTGAAAGATTTTAGAATTTTCTAATTAATGAAGTCTTCAGCTAAACCTAAGGTGCAGAGCAGGATGGCATCAGTTATAACATATGCCTCAAAAGCTCAGAGAGGAATTCAGATACTCTGGTGTAAGACACAGAAAAGCGGCTGACAAATCATTTGCAAGTAATGAAATGTTGTTGATGCACTCCCTAAAACCAGAAAGAGCTGTGACAGACATTTTACCATATCTAAACAAGAAGGTTTCAGCAGCAGAAAAGATAAGAGATGGTTAGAATATCAGACTGGATAATAAAGCTAACAACAGACTTGCATGAAGAATAGCTTTTATTGTTATTAAGTCTGATTATAGGGAAAAAAATAAATTGAAATGATCTATCTATACCCTTCATCCACAGTATGACAGAGAAAGACCTATTTTCTGTACAGGAGAAAAGAATAAAATACCCTGTATAAAATATTGTAAATGCATTCTATGTCAATTTAAAAATTATATTTGTCAGAAATTTTATACTGACTACAAGAAAGCACAAACATAGCCATATGTGAAAAGAATGACCAGAAAAAGAATCTGTTTATTTTGTATACTTATTTGACACTTCTGTTTGTAGTGAGACTCACTCTGCCCTCGTACATTTTTATATAATCCGAAATCATAACAGGAAAGCATGCACGTACTTAGATTTCTGTTAAATACATTAAATTTGAAGCAGAAATATCTGAAATTCAATACTCAAATTCAGGAGCCTGAGGTCAGCCTACTTATTTGCTGATGATACCAAGCTCGTAAAAACACCCTTTCTGTACTATTTTAGTTGGCAGTACCATCATCATTCCTGCAAAGAACAAAGTACACTCTGAAATTAGTATAAATAAGCAAACGATAAATGACCAGGAAGAAGAAAAAAATCCTGAATAATCAGAATGTCACAATCAGAATTAGGAGTCCAGAAACATACTCTTCATTCTAATTCGTCTCTCCTTCTGACCTACAGTACAGAGGTAGGAAGTTACAGCTGTTTAAATTCTTTCTGTAACACTGGGATAATACTTGTCAAAAACCTAGTTTCTTGAAAAAGAGTGCCTTAAATGTAAGGTCTCAGTACTACTTTAAAGTAAGAGAAATCTAAAACTTCAAAATACCTTTTTGCAACTAGGAATCTTATGGACTCACTAAAGCAGGTTTTAGATTTTCCAGTCTATTTTGATTATTTTTTTTATTCTATCTCTCTTATTTGTAAGTAAGTTGAACTTCTGTAATGGTCTTTGAGAAAACTTCCTAAACAGTGATCACTATAGGTTATGTAGATTAAGAAACATATTTTTTTTTGCAAACAGGAATGCAGTACTGTAGCTATCAGTATTTCCCTGCATACAGTATTTGCAGAGTTAAGATCTGTTATGTCAAAAATTAGAACAACAAAATGTTAGAGGAAAATAACACAAATTACAAACAAATCTCAAAACAGGAATACTTCATAAATTTGAAAGGGTGACAAAATGACACAGGGATGACAACCCTCCCATTCCCTTGTGACAAAGACTTTTTAGTGTTTCAAGAACCTGATACTTGGGAACATTCTCTCAAGTGCAGTATTCATACAGCAGTGAAGATACCTTAACGAAGACACCTGTCACACAGGAGCACTGAAAAGATTCTGACAAAGATACCATAAAATACGCTGTTAGATCAGATTATGTCTCTTGTTAATGTGAAAACCAGCACTTTTGTTTACATTCCTTTCTCAGCACGTATTTCCAGGTACTCAATCACACGCTAATCTGGCTGTATGCTTAAAACTGACATTTTACATATATACTTCAAACACCTAAAGCAATTGTGATACCAGTGGCACTATTCAATTTGCTTAAATTAGCCATGTGCTCAAGCACTTCACTAGATCAGGAGTGAAAGCCAGAAGCTTTAACTGTCTTGATAACATACTGTAGAGGTTACAGAACACTTTGATATCGTCATTGCCAGCTGAGCACAGACATCAAACTATAATAATCTGAAAACAGCTATTATGGAGTTTCCTGAGTGGATACATGCAATTTCTTTTGGTTTTCTTTTTGATTTAAGATTACAGTAGCTTTTATATCTTCTTCAGATTGTCCAAACTACAACTATTAGATAGAAAACAAGATCACGAGCTCACCGTTATCATCATGGGAATACTCTATTCCAGAAACAGTGCATCTTCGGAAAACCATCTTGTTTTCAGTAAGTGTCCCAGTCTTGTCTGAAAAGATAAACTGCACCTGACCTAAGTCTTCTGTTATATTTAAAGCTCGGCACTGCAGCTGAGAGTCCGTTTCTTCATCATATAAATCTTTATCTTGATGAATAAAGTATACTTGGCAGATTTTAACTATTTCAATGGATACATACAAAGAAATTGGAATCATAACCTAGAATACACCAAAAAAAAAAAAAAAAAAAAAAAAAAGGGACACATACCCAAAAAAAAACACATTCCAGCGAAGACTGACGAGAACAGCACTAATTTGGATGCAGGCTAGCATCTAAATGGCATCAGTATAGCCACTATGAATGCACTGTATCAGAGCACTTAAAACAGCTCTAATAAGGGCTAAAAAAAAAAAAAAAAAAAAAAAGAGAATTAGGAGAAAACAGAAGCAAGGATACATTGAATTACTAAAATCCAGTAAGACTAGAATGTAAAGAGGCTACGTATTTTAAGCATGTACTGTAAAGTTATTAGAATGCTTGAAAAGAGTTCATTTACTGTCTTAGATGAGGAAAACCTATGGTGAATTGCAGAGCTGAAATACTTGGACAGAAAAAAAAATAACAACTTGGACAGAAACAAATAATTTTTTGTCTAGTAAGGCGAGCTTGAAACTAGCCAGGACAGAAAAAGGAAAAAAAACAAAAACACCAAACCCCAAACAGACAGTAAAGTCAGAATCCTGTACAAGTGAAAGACTGGGATAAATTTATTCTGCATAAATAATAGATGGTTTACAAATTCACTTTGCAGACATAGGAGAAACAAAATGAAAAGTGCAAATGTCTCCACAGGAATAATCTTTTTTGGTCTTGGCTTTTGCAACGCAGGTTGTTTGAATGAAGAACACATTTTATCATTGCTGAAGAAAGAGATGTGAGAAGAAGTTTCTCCAGAAAAGATTTTTAAGTATTTCTTAAGAATTGTCAAAACTCCATGCAATACCTAATTTGTACCTGAGTTTTTCCCTGCAGAGGTTTTTCAGGACAAAAATTCCCTCCTGCATACATTTTTTAGATTCCTGAATTAGGTATGAGGGATAAATTGCAGCCTGTATATAAGTGGCAAATGTGGCTATTTAAACAAAAACTACCATTAAAGGTTGGTGTTTAAAGAATTTTGTTTTAACCAATATAATAACCCAATACTTTACCATAAAAAGTAATTTAACTCATCCTTTTTAATTCCTATTTTTACAAAGAAGTTGCTGCCTCCAGTAACACAGCCTCTTCTAGTGTGGCAATGGGCATACTTTTCCATGTCCCAGTGACATGAGTTTCTGTTACTTCTATTATCTTATCATCACCTTCACCCTTCAATACATTTCTCTTCATGACCAAAAAACTTTTACCAGGGTATGTTACCTAGCTGAGATATGGAGTTGTTAAGAGCAATAGCTTTGGACAGCAGTTAAAAAAGTATACAACTTTAGTTCATACCAGGACACTGTACCAGAAGTAGCACCCCCAGTCTTTGAGGTGTTCCACAGTGGGTAGATATGAAGCATAAAGCTTGTTTTCTCTCAGCAGGGCCCACTGCATCCTATCACTTCCGACTTTTAAAAAATAAAATAAAATAAGATACCTGAGTCTCCTGGAGAAGGTTCTCCAGTAACTGTCTTCTCCAACGGCAAGGGAGCTATGACAGTTTACTGTGTGCATCAGTTTGTTTATTTTTCAGAGAAGTTATCATCTTTTTACCACTGGCAAGACCACTTCTTTTATTTAATTTAGCTTTCTGATTATATATTATCACATTCCCTATAGCTAAAATTTAATTTTAAAGTGACTAAATGTACTTCTTTTTAGTGCTTGATACTACACATACTGCATATTTATAGCTTTGTTACAGGAAACTCTGAGCAGAGGTGACAGCATGTACAACTTGATTACCTGGAAAACTATGATCACTGTCAGAAATAAATACACTGCAGCTAAAACAGGAGACAAATATTTGCCATCAGGCCCTGGAACATCAAAAATTGGTTTCTTCTTCTCACCATATTGCCATACCCATAGGCCATGACCTGCAGAAGAGTTGAAAGAGAGAAAAATGAAATTACCTCCAAGGAAAAGTGCTTATTGTACGAATATGTTGTTAGACTTGAGTTATATGGGGAAAATGGTATTTGTTTTCAACTATTCTGCATGACTTTTGAAAAAAGCCCCCAAACCATGTTTTTTTCTGCCTTGGGCTTTGGGGTTTGAGAAAGGTGTTTGTCTGGCCTTAAGGACAGCATACAAGAGTTATTTCACATAACTTCATCCAAATAAAGTGAGCCGGCCAGTCTAAATTAGCAATTTAGGCTCTTTCTGTAATAAGCAGAGAAAACTAGACTTCTTTAGAAAGTGATTCATTTCAGTGATATTTGACGTGTTAAAATGAAAGAACTCCATTGACTGCACTAGGTGTATCACCAGCCAACTATCACTATGCTAGTTTCAGCTGGATGAAGTCAGAACAGGCTTTAATCTCTGAAATAACAGTACCAGCAGTCAAGAGCATGGAAACTGAGGAACTAAGAACAGAAGAAACGCTAAGCCTTGTCCAAACCCTTTTTTTATTGATTGTGCTGATAACTAAATAAAGACTACTATTATTTGGGGAAAATGATGTTCTTGTTAAAGAGACAGAAAGTGGCCTTTTAAAATAGAGCACTAGGATTTGCAGTCCTAAAAGACCTAAAATGGCATGCCTGATGTTTTTAAGGTTAAAAACAAGGAAGAATTCCCCCACAATTAGAAGCATTCAAACTATCTTTACTATATGTCGGAAATCAGAAAAAAAATGACATAGGCTACTTTAAAAGTAATCTTTTGTAAGCCACATTCTGACAAGGTCCTTTATATCTTGATACATAAAACTAGCACTGAACTCTCGAAAAATAAAAACAGTATTTAAGCCAAGTGAGCAAATTATTTTGTCTCTGTACTACCAACATGAGCATACTACCTTACTGATGTCTTTATTCTTGAGAGCAAAAACTGGAAGCCCCACGCCGAGAATGACCTACATCAAGACTCGTTTTACAAATACCCTGACTCAGATTTTCAAAAGAACTAGTTAAGTGCTGTACCTCCACTTATGCTTTCTCAACAGAAGGTACAAAAATTGCCTGACTCTTACAAAACACAGCTTTGCATGTCCTCAAGCACCAGGCACCTCTGGTTTCCAAGGGCTCAAGCGCATTTCTTTTCAGCGGTTTTTGGTTGCCAACACCTCCAGCAGTTTGCTCTGGCCCTCTGCTGGTGGTTTCTAGCCCTGTAGCAGAAGTGACAGAAGGTAAGGTGTACGTGTCACCCACCGTGTGCCACCTCCTCCCGTTCACATTCATGCATCTCAGGAGCTTCAGCTGATCTGAAGCCACTGCAGTGCACATCCTGCTGCCGCTGCTTTGGGGGCAACACCTGGGATGCAGTGGCCAAGGGGACAGCTACAAGAGTGACTCCCTATAATTAAGCCTCCCACAGCACTTCAGCCCCTGAGGACTGCGCTCCTGGACACTGAGACACTACAAAAAAGTGTCATGAACTCAGTGGAAACAAAAATGCTGGGCTGATTCACAGCTGGAAAAACTCATCTTTAAGCAGCATTTAACAATACCTGGAAAAAGGCGCACAGAGATGTATTAAAATGGCATAGGATTGTTATTAAACTACATCATGGTTGTTAGGAAACATTCCGGTGTTTATGCCGTATGACTCACACACAAACATTACAGAACACACAAACATTAAGGATATGGAATTCATATGCCATGTATAAAAAATCATTTTGGGTGCCAAACGTAAAACTCAATTCATTCTCACAAGTGAGTGGAAAAACAGCCCGAAGAGTCCTAGCCTGAACCTCAGCATTTTCTTAAACACTCCATGAAGTCTAGAGAGTCTTCTACTTGGATTTATGCAGATTTAGACTTTTATTTATTTCTTCTTTGTTAAAGCTGCAGCCTTAGGGACAGTGCGTCAATGTTGTATGCTGTGCCCTTGATTTAATAAATAGTAGTGGGGAATAGCATTGTGCTAATTGTGTTTATTCTTTGCTCACAAATTACTTTGCTGACTGATTAATGGCATGTTACACTCTGCCACCTGTAATTTTGCAGGGACTACAAGTAAAGTGGCTTCTTTCGCACTTGACATTTTTGGATGCTATCAAAGGTGCTAGAATCTAAGCCTTTAGATTTCTGGTACTAATAGCATATATTCGATTGAAGCTATTGAGATGAGGTTATGTATCAAGAGATCTTGATTTCAAAGAAGAAAACACAACAAAAATTAGCTAGTATGGAAGCAGCTGTATGGATTTCATATTTTGGCAGACACATAAACCTTTGATCAAGCTAAGCACAGGAATCCCAAAAGAGTCTGATACTTAAGTTTGTACTTTTAAAGAGCACTTACCGATGGCAGAAAACAGACACATGATTAGAAGTATGAGGACACACCAAAGGACATCGGCATTCATCTGTCTTTCAAGCTTACTGCGTTTGTAACGGGGTCCATTATTATTTAATAAAGCTTTGGTCTCATGCCCTGCAGAAGCAATTACATCAAATGACGTAACACAGATTTTGGTTATTATTTTAAGGAGCCTACAAAGAGGTGGTGTGCCTAATCAGATAGAAAAACAGCCTTTACCTGCATATATTACTATTCCTGCAACTTCTTCTGTATTTCTAATGGTACATCCACGTAACAAAAGATTTTCTTTGAACAGTCCATCCTTTTTCCCATTTTTATGTACACTGCATAAAATTTAAAAACAGAACAAAGCACAGCATGTCAAAACATTAAGCTTGTTAAATCATACTACTCTGTAATACAACAAGCCCAGGAAACATCTTCAAAGTTTAAGAAGTTTTGTCAACCTGATGGTGAAATATTTCCTTAGATCTTCCTCCTGGGAGGATTCTCTGGCAGACCTACCCAAGAATCCCAAACATGCAGCAGCCCAGCTGGAGCAGTACCAGTTGCTGTTGGATATACAAATGTACTGGAAAAATGCTCATTAGAGATATGCAGGCCAAACCTACAGCATGTGTGCAATCTGTCTAATCCTTTGAAAACGCATGGGACTTTCTGTGCACCTGCAAATTGTGCAATCCCAGTTAATCCAGTCCACCTAAAAGCAGCTCTGCAGTGCATATAATTAACCCACTATGCACATTTATCAAAGAAATCCTAGAAAGAAATATGGTGAAATTGGTAAAGGACTGTGTCTCAGAAACAGTGATATTAAGGAAGATGTGCCAGGGATAATATGCGTCAGTTCAGTGAAAAAGAAAAGAAAAAAATTCCATGTGTTCACCAGTGAGAACAAGAGAAATTCCTTTCAGAAGTGTCCCACTGACTCTGTAAGAAAGACGAAATGGGCTGTGCCCTGATGATTCCTGTTGACTAGCACCAAAATACACGAGAAAAATGGAACAGAGTAATGTTTCCATTACAACTCATTGTCTGCTGTGCATAAACTGACTCAAATTTCAGCTGACAGACAAAATCACAAAACAGCCATACGAGAATTAACAGTCACCAGGGAAATGCTAAACAATAATAACAACAATTAAAAAATATCATTAGAATGTTTTATTAGGTAAAAAAAGACAAAGCAAATAATGATTTCAAATCTTCTCTAAATGAATAAAATTTAATTTACTTTAATCAACTGCAGTATCCCAATGCCTCAGAGAAGATTAAAGTAAAGTCTGGAATGCTTAAATGTTCTGCCTTCACTTTCAGAGCATCAAAACCATCATTCTTCCAAAGTCTAAAAAACGGAGTGCAATAAAAAAAGGAGCAGAAACTGGGAGTTCAAGAGAAATCCTGGAAAAACACATATGCTATACTGAAATTAACATTGTGCTGTTGCAACATTGAATTTTATGGCTACCTGGATTTGAACATTTAAAATCCTGTACCCCCCAAAATCTGCAAACTGTCTTTTATAAAAAGGTGGAGTTCTTTTTATATGCTTCCTATTTTCTAAGCCTTCACACCTGGGTTAGATCTTCATGCCTTTCTCTGCTTGTCAGAATATTTTCTTTTTGCTAAGGGAGGACCAAAATTCTAACTTAACATCCTTCTAGATCTCAGACTTGAAGAACTTTATATCAAATATTCTGAGATCTGCAAGAAAAAAAAGGTTCACATTGGTGAATCCTTTTACTCTTCCCCAGTCCAGTAGTACTATTTTCAGATTATGCTGTTATGCTAGTTATTCTACGTAGCCTCTAGTCAATGTTCTTAGTAAGTCGAATATACCTATAAATAATATCTATACATATATTCATACATACGTATGTATATACAGACACACACAGTCCTTTTTAGCTCAGTATAATACCCACTTCCTGCACAAAAATAGAAATTAAAAGCATTGGTGTTTCAACAGGTATGCTTAGCTTTTCACTGTAAGGATGGAAAAAAGAGGTGGGTTTGACACCTGAGGTACCTGCAGCAGTGACAACATCAGCCTAGAGATGATTAGAGACCAGAAACAAATGGAGAAGAGAAGCAGCAGATAACAGCAGGTTTGCGATTCTGATACAAAAATGAAGTGGTTTTTTTTTTCAACAGGAGTGAACTTCCCCTGCTCAGCCTGTCCTCCCTGTCAGCCTCAGATATAACAAGAGAGGGTTGGCTTCTACCCTCTTCAGCAAACCTCTTCAACCCACCACCTCACTTCTTGCCAAAAGAGTTTCAAAAACTGGGGGGCTGCCCAACAGCCCTCTTGCAGTATGCCAATAGGTGTAAGCACCGATGGACAGCTGGAGAATTACCCAAATTTGGCTGGGCTTGAACTATGGGAAATATTTTCTTAATGATTCCGTACTGTTGAAATTATAATACTATCAGGATTCTGCCATTCGTCTGCTTTTTAAGGCTGAATTTTACATTAGCCTCTCTCATAAATCATGAAGATGTTAGTTTGAATTTCCAATGAAGTCTTCAAACGATAGTTATGATTCCTGTTAATAAGTTGGACTTTTTAAAGATAAACCTACTTAAGAAGTAATTGCTCTCCCTTATGATTTTATAGCCTTCATTAATTTTTTACACTTCACAGTAACAATGGACTGTGACAGGGATATTGGACATGGTGAGCTTTATATACAATTACCTGCATATTTTTTTCTATACAACTATATGTTTGTTCTTACTACCTTAGCTTATACAACTGCTCCAAAGCAATGGTGCAACATCTGAAGTTAACCTGTAGGTGCCAAGACCCCAATCTACAACCCTCACCCACCAATGGTCCCCTCACCAAAACTTATCCTTATATGTGTTTGGTACTGCTTTTTACTTTTCCATATCCTAACAAAGTCAATCAACTCACCCATTGCTCACCAGACCTTTTAAAAACATGAATGAAATCAGAATGTGGGAAAAAGAAGCTGGCAGGGGCTGGAGAAAACTCACCGTTTCCCCCTTACCTGCACTCATTCCCAGTGACTCGCTAACAGAACATACATGTAAGACAATTGGGCACTGATGATAAAAGGAAGAAAAAATTACAGACACAAAGGTCTGGATTAAAAAATAATGAAAACTAGAGTTAGATAATACTGCTCACTTTGATAACAAACCTGCCAATGCTATAACTTTATGTCTGGGTGGAGAGATGGCCAAGACCCCATTTCTAGCTCTGCGAAGTTATAAACCTTAAGCTTGTTACAGTTTGGGTGGAGAGATGGCTGAGACCCCATTTCTATCCCTGCGAAGTTATAAACCTTAAGCTTGTTACAGAGGTTGAACAGTCTGTTTTTCTCCACCCTGGATTTAGATGAGTATAACTTTGGAAATCAAAGAAGGAAACATTTCTCTGTCAGTAATTAAAACAGTGGCCAGCTGAATAGACAGCTGGAACACAAAGGCAAGCCCACAACTGCAGGTGCAATGCTCTTTTTCTCTGCAATTTCTCACATGGATGACACCACAAATATGCAGTATCTAAGCATCTAAAATACACATGCACCACTAATTAAGAGAATTGGGCAGACCAAATGCAGTCAGCTACTACTTCGCTACAGCACTCTGAAAGTGTTTGTGTAGAAATAAGCCTCCTGGTTTAATACAGAAACGCAAAAATAAACCTGATGGTAGCTCACTTTAGCCTTCCATTATGTTTTTCCTTGTTGTGTGTTTACCAGCATTAAATCCCAAGGTGACGTATCAGAACTGTATTCAGAAGAGAGCATTTTCTTTCACTCTCTGTTTTCTCAAGTATCTTACAAAGCAAATGGCAGAGCTGGCATTACTTTCCAAGGCTTGACACTCCCAAAGAAAATATTCACAGAATCACAGAATCTTAAATATACTCTTAGTGCACATCATCAGTCAGAATCTTCCTGACTCCCAATTCTGATGAAATTTAGTCTAGTTTTTTTTTTTTTTTCCAGGAGAGGTGGTGTCACGATAGCACATTAAAGAGACAATTCTGTATAGATTTATAATTTTTTTCCTTAAAAAAATTGTAACATGATTTTGTATTAATTTGATTTTGTTATTTTATGACAAGCTTTGAAATAGAAATACACACATTCCTTGCGTTACTTCTTTTGGTATGATCAGATAAAGTTTTCCGTTCTTCTCTAATAATAAAATTTTTACTTTCATGGAAAAGCTGGGAAGCAAGAATGTTAACTACTATTTCTCCTTTTCCCTTGCCCACAGTTTTTAAAGCCGATTTTGTTATTTTTGGAACCTGGCATGGGATGTTTGAATGTTTGCCATGCATAGTGTACATAATCTGGATAGACCCATACAGGCAAGGGGGCATGTTAGGTTTTATTCTATTCTTTTTACACAGACTTCTTCTAGGGGAGATGAAAATGAGGAAATATATTTGGGACATCTGAGGATGCAGAAACTGCAAAACAGCATTAAAGCGAGCACCTGAGTAAAACTGTCAGTCTGCCGGCCTGTCTGCACACCCAGAGTGTGTTCAATGCAGATTGTGCCAATATAACCGAAGAAGTCACATGCAGTAATGTGCACGCTACACTTTTGCAGCTATAGGATAGGGCCAGGCCTGCCTCAATCCATTTTGCAATATTTTTGTGGGTTTCTATTAGCATGTTCCCCTTTACCTTGGCCTGCCAATGCTACATTGTTTACCTACAGTGATCACATTTTAGAATAACTGTGGGGAACAGAATTTTCCCGTTTACAACACACACTCAAATATTTCTATTCCCTGTCAGATTTGTCAGCACAGACACTAGAACCAAAGGAGCCCTTCATATTTCAAATAATAAAAACCAGTCTTAATCAAAACTGGAAACCTATTAAGTGGTCAAAACTTCAAGGAAACTTTGACATTGATGTCTCAGCACAGCTTTTACACATGGATCTCCTGAAACTCTATTATTTCATAGCATCCCTATTTAAATATCTCTAACATTTCTTTTCTGTTGAGCTATTACCAGCGGGGAGCTATCTGAACCTTTCTTTCAAGCAGTGACTATCGGTAAGATTTTGAACAAGAGTTAACATCCGAGTTTGACATGGCAATGACATGTTGCAATTCAGATGTGCTAATTACTATTCATCTTGCTAATGTGTGATTTGAAATAGACCCGTGATTTCACTAAATTAATGAAGGAAATCTAAAACGAGGGGGAAAAAAGCTTTTTCCCATGATAAAGTAGGAAACTGAGAGTTTATTTGTTGATCCTGCTCTTTAATTCAAATGCCCCATGATCCTTTAGTTGTAAATCTCTTGCAGCATAGTGATAAGACCTGGAAATCAATTGATGCTTTTTGCCAGATTCAAAACTGATGTCTTGGCTTTCTTCTGTGTCAAAATATATTCACATCATTTGTGAAACATTAAAATATAAAGGAGAATCAATATTGAACAACTGTCTTCCAAACGGTATTACCATGTTTTCTGCTACATAATTCAAATGTTTCTGTGACTTAACATGCCACAGACATTTTCTATATGGAGTACATAAGTAAATATGTAATGAAAGACAAATTTATGCATATCTTCTACAGTATTCAACCTCTGCTCCATATTTTGTGGACTAAGATTCTCACATATCAAGTGTGCTATAAAAGCTGCCAAATTTTCCATTTCCATATCTGGAAATGTCATTTCTGGAGTAGAGAAAGCTCTCTATTAATGTAGGCATTTACACACCCTCATGCAGTTATGTCTAATACTAATCTTTTATCTTTAAATGAACTATAGGCCTTTGTGCTGCTAAATAAAGGAACACATTTTCCCACACTACAACTCAATGTAGTTTCAAAAAAACTGTCCTGATTTACACCAGTTGGCAGTACATCCTACATGATCTGTGACATCTGAGAGTAGTAACTGAGGTGGTAAATAGCACCACTATAAAAAAGTCCCCAAGCTCCAGCAATTTACCTTGTGCCATTTACTCAATTCAATACTGCTTATCACTCCTAATCAATATGGGCAATAAATCATTGCATTCTAAACAGCGTTAGTGTCTATTTAACTCTCTTCATTAAAATTTAGACAAAAATTAAATATCCTGGGCTCTCACTCTCCACGTGGTTACAGACTATAGAAAAATGTCATGCAAGAGTGCATGTCCAAAGTCACCACTATCAGCATGCCTGCACACTACAGTCCTGGTGCTAAAACATTTGCTTCTGGGCAGGGCTGTTTGGGGAGAGATGGGCACCCTGTTGATGCAGTTCTGGTTTTTTTAGAATTAAGTCAAGTGGCCGTAGGTGATTCTGCATGGCAATATACAGGCACAGCCATCGTGTGAGCCAATTGTTTTATTTTGTCTGAATGAGAGGAAAGGAATACTGCCATAGCTGGAGAAATATCAGTTTCGCCTTCAGATTTTCCTCAATTACACTTATATTAAAGGAAAGATCAAACAGGCCCATCTTCATAAATGCAGTGTACAACAGATTGTGTTTGTTTGTTGGCTCTCTTGAACTGGTTTTCTATTTCCTCCCATTTCCAGATGGGCTTTTTTTGATCCATGGAGGGAAGGAAAGGGAGAAGAGTGTCTGTAACTACAGTGCTTCATGCATTCATTTCTGGAGTGTAAACTGATCAAAGCCAACAACTAAATCCACCCTAAGGAATGGAAACGTGAGGCTCCCATCTCACTCTGAAGTGAGGATCCTCTAAAAGAGCCTTAAATATGCAGCCCTATTTAATGGGATGATGGTGCAACTTACAGAACAGAGTCTAAAACAAACCAGCATTTATTTTATCCCATATTAGAGAAAAGGAGTGTATACTGAAGGATATTATATGAAATACTCACATGTAACCTCGAAACCTACTTAAGTCATTGTTTGGCTTCTCACATTCAATGACACTGGTGAACTTCAAGGGGTCAAATTCTGTGTCCTGGAATAATAAAAGTGTTAATTACTTAGGGCAAAGACTTGCAAATTATAGCCAAAATTGCTTTCTTTTCCAGCTTTCATACTGTATTAAAGCCCAGCTTTTTTCAAAGGCAATCAAATGAATGACACTGACCACTGGCACTGAAAATCAAAGGAACCTGGGCACCAAAATTCCTTAGATGCCTTCCAAAATCTCCTTTCCAGAGATGACTTTTTTCTGCAAGTGGAAGAATGTGAGTTTCTAAAAGCATTAGAGAAAAGATGCCAAACCCAGAAGTTAAATGAATTTGGTCTGGAGTAAAAAAATGAAATTTATCTGGAAAGGCTCAGAATATTCAATAGTATCACTATATTTCATGTTCAGCGAAGCTACTGAAAATCTGGGACGACATAAGTCAATATACTGCCAATTACGAAAAAGCTAATAAGAGCTTTTGAAATACTAGCAACACTTCTTAATTGCTTTATGCCAACACAGATAAATTAATCTACTACAGTAAATTACACACATATAGCAGAATAACTTTTTCCTAATTGACACTTAAAAACCTTCTTGATTCTCTAGCTCATTAGTCTAAAGATGGTATTTTTGCTGACTCTGTATGTTTACCTGCAGTTAGCACGTTGTTGTGTCTGAGGAAAAACATCCTATCACAGCATAATTATTTGATTTTGTTAAATAAAAAATCAAGGTTCTCCCTTCTTTGCCAGACCAAACAAACTACACAGTGAAATCAGAAGTACCTGGTCCTGGTGCTGCTGAGAAGGCTGTTTGTCTCTATCAATGAAGACTACTTTTAGAAAACCTCTTTGCACACCATTTGAATGAAAGAACAATTTGTGAATTATAATTTTATTAAGTTTTCAACTGTAATAACATGGCAAATATTATGCTTTATAATGGTTTTGCTGACGAGCTGTAGACCCCAACCACTGCTTTTTAGAACACATTATGGGAATAGCTTACTGAGAATCAGTAACCAAAGGACAGACAATCTTACTGCCAGCTTCTCTAAAACACACAGTACGTCTGTTTTTTAAATATTGACTCTACCCAGAGGAGGTGAAAGAAACTAGATTTTAAATAAAAGAAAATAGCAGATATGTCAGCATCACCATCAACGCCTTCCTTCATTTTTCTACCAGTTACACCTAGAAGAAAGACAGACTTATAATATATATAAGAGAAAATTCAAACCACCCACACCTGACACTTTTGGAAACCTTTCCTGTATTTTCAAGAAACAAGAGATGATAAAGAGAACCGTGAAGATGGGCTGTCACTTAAGAGACAGATACAGCCCAGTGGAGGAAAGAATCACTTTTATATGCAGAATTGAGCTTGTAAACATGGTGGGGTGGGGGAAAGGAGTGAAAACAAAGGACAGCTCTGAGTAAATAAGAAAATTGCTACACTGAGATCAGACATCCTAAATTACTTCAAAGTTGGCATTTAAATACCTGAGCCTTAGCAAGAAATCCAGGTAATTGTCTCAGCACCAAATACTGTTGGTATTTAAGCTCATTAGATATTTATCCTGGTCAGCCTTAACGTTTCTCTAGGTGACTGAAGTTTGATGCTGGGAATGCTTGGAAGTACCTAGTTCTACAGAGGCATGTTAAGACATCATTAGGCTGTAGAATGGGGCAGATATTCTGAAGCCACACATTTACCCCCTTTGACCCTTGTTCTTCAGCTGCTCACAGGTGCAGACACCAGCAGTTGCAAGGAAGGAATCACCAGCTAGGACAGACATAACAAAGCTTTCAGGCCTTGACATCTGAAATCTGTTACTATAGCTCCTACACTGTACATTCTGCCTGTGTCCTTGCCTCCAGCAGTCAAAGGCTGATGTTACAGAGAGCCTACACGAGCAGCCAGTGCTACCCAGTATCTGGCTTTACTTGAGCTTGATGAAGAAGGTGAAGTTCTCCCAAGTAGCACCAAAGCTTGTTGTGCTGGGGAAGCCTGTGCTGTCTGTGTAACACCTGCTCTGCTGCTCCAGAACATGACCTTTTCCTTCCTTGCCCTGGTATGTTCCTTGGCAGGGAAAAAAAAAAAAAAAGTACAGGAAAAATAATCTACAAACGTTGCCCAAGGTGTTTCAATAATATAGTGTCCGTCTGCCTAAGGACTGTGAAGAAGAGTCACTACTGTAGCTTCAACTCAATTTGTAAATTGGAGGGAAAAGACTGGAAAGGGAAACATTTCTTGTGTTTTTATTATAACATACTATATATAGCATAATTAATTTAGCACAAATTTTTATTCAGTGGTCTTAAAAAAGAAAAGGAAGGAATCGTAACATCTTTGATGAACACCCTTGAGGGAATCGTAGAGACACGTAATAATAAACCCCAAGGTAATCAAATGCAGGTTTTCCATGGCTGCTGAACTTGGCAGAGAGCACATGGCTTCAGTGCTGTACAGACACATCAACTTCTAGAGCAACTAGAAGTGTGCAGACTGAATTCCCTTTCTGCTAAGAAAGGCTGGTCACAAATCCAGCAACTTTACAACTAAGAAGAAAAAATCTACTTAAAAACTAGAGCTAAAATCTTCACACACACAAAAAGATCTTGTCAAGATCAGAGAGGACTAAACGTACTCAACTTCCCCATCGCTACCATGCAACATATGTCTTTCTTCCTCCTTTGTTTGTTGGATTCTTTTCATTTATGACTCAGTTTTGGAACTCAAAGTTCTTTATCATTAAATCTAACCGTCTGTGTATTTGTGTTCTGTTACAATTAACTCAAAATATGTGATTATGCTCTTTAATCAGATAATATCTGGGAGGAGAGAAAATCCAATTAGAGTAGTAGTTTATGTAAGAAAACAAAACTGTTGAATTCTGATTATGGCAAAAGCTCTTTGGTTTATTAATAAATCAAATAGCTCCATCTCTTCCCTGTGAAATGGAAGGGTAGATATACACTGTGTATTATAGCTGATGACACTGTTTTGATGTGAAAATGCCTCTTGGTAAATGAATGAAAAAATACATTAAACACTGTCTGTGTGTGACTGCTTTCAGTGGTTATGAAGACGCACAAAGTTAAAATAAGATTTCACACTGATCAAAGTTTTGTTCCTTTTTGTGCTGATATCCACACTTTAGCAGCAAATGAAACATAAACTGTGATGTTCTCACGTATTAACAACTAAGAAAAGCTGCAGCTAGACAGAAGTTAAATCCAGAAGTGTTGCTTTTACAGTGCACAAATAATGATTTGTGCTTTTTTCTAGGTAAAAGTCCATGAAAAAAATTAACTTATCCACAGCTACCTTTAACTTTTCTCCTACAGTGCATTTCTGCATCACTGTTAAGATGCAGAAAACAAGATCAAATTACGGTCGAAAATAGCACTTCCCCAGACCTTTGTGCAGCAGTTAACTGATGTGCCTGATTTCCAGTGTCTTATTTCCCACTTACAGAACTGCTGGGCATTAAAGGCAGCTCAAGGCATTCTTTTTTTTTCTGAAAGTATGTATAATATTTATTAAATAGTACCTCTGTGTGTGTCCCAAACTTGTGCCTTGTGCACCACTGATTTGAAAAACTGACTTCCTGGTTGATACAAAGCTGGGAGAGATTCACTGATATCAAGTAAGTTCCAAAGTTCCAAAACTGTTCGATGACTAAAGCCAGGGCTAAATTCTGTTCATGTCAGTCATATATTTCTGTTAAACAACCTGTTCTGCTTTTGCTACAGTGTACATTTTACTCGTTATGACTTATTCTAAGGACAACTCCCTGTAAAATAAAGTGAGGCTAAATATCTTGCTTGCACTTAAGGCAGATGTGTTACTACTAGGTAGTGCTTAATTTGGAGCACAGGCTGATCATTGTTAAGATGTTACAGAAAAACTGCGCTTGAAAGGATACTTGAAGGTCACTCGGAGAAACACGACATCTAAAAGAAGGGCCAGAAATTATTATACTAGTTTTATTGAGTGCCAACTTTGAAAAAAGTCAGTATGAGCGGCATGATTGTCAAAGTCTAAGCAAAGTCAAGCACATACAATTATTTTAACAGAAAAAAAAAACAAAACCAAAAACCAACAACCAGAACTCAAAAAGTTTTTACTCCTGTATTAACACTCTAAGGCTGCACACAATCATATTCCCACTCGTGCTTCTTTCCATCCAGGCCAATCAATCTCAAAATCTCTTTGAAACAGTGAAAGAACAACAGTACCAGAGATGGATGATATTTAGGAGTCAAGAAACGTAGATTTGGCTTCCATAAAACTGAAAAGGGAACTGAATCCTTGTTTCCCTTTGTCTTGAGCAAATGGGACTAATGTAAACCCCACTGCCCGTGATACTCTCATTATTTTAGCACTTGCAGGCTCTAAAAAATTAATACTTTCATTCTTTTCCATTCTTTCATTCCAACTTTCATGTTAGGTGTTGCTGCTGCTTTTTTGACACAGGAGGGATGGGAATAAGCATTATCCACAGATGCCAATTTGGTTCTCTGCTGGTCTTTTAGATGGATGCTACTCCTCCTGTTGGGTTTGAATTTCACATCACTATTATGGTATCACTCTACAAAAGGGCTCCCAAGCCGTACCGGCTGCACACTGGCAATAGGATGCAAGTTCCTTCAAATAGTAAAAACACAAAATATGTCTGGTTGCCTTTGCTCTGGAGAATACAGGGAATGGTTGGACAGCTGGTGAGCACTGTCTGAAAAACTGAATCACCACAGGCCTGTACACAGGGGATTAGACAGTAAAGCTGGTGGCATGCCTTGTCCAGTGTTGCATGGCCTAGCAAGACACCAGGAACTTGGTGCTATGACCACCATGGCACAACATAATTCTTTTTTTCATGGGTAAGTCATAACAAGGTCTTGAAAGATGTGAAATAGAGGCTTCAGTCACTTCTTCCCACATGGTTTGAGGGTTTCAGAAAAACAGAATTAAGGAAATACATCATTTTGTCAACCACAAATGAGCAGAAACATTCAAGTATATCCTTACATTGGGGTTGTTCATACCCTGCATTCAGAAGTGTGCAGTGACTAAATGTTATCCACTTCATTTTAGGGTTAAGAATTCTTTCTTACCAGTATAATTTAAAACACAGGTCTTGAAGGTTTCTGCTGTGTATGAAATGATGCACAAGACATATTGGAGGAGTGAATACTACTTCTTGCTTCACTCTTCTGATATATTATGTAATATCAAAATGGTAAAAAAAAGAGAAAGAAATAAGAGGAAAAAAAAAAAAGAAGGGGTTTAAATTCAATAATTTGAATCTAACTGTCCTCAAATACCTGACCTCATGTTTTGATTTTGCCAAAATATCCTTAGCTCACTGCCTTCCACTGAAAAAACTGCTGACTTTTTAGGAACTCATAGTTATTTCCGAAAGCTCGAAACTTGTCAAAAGGGCACACAGTGACACCTACATTAGGTATTTTATATACTCAGGGATTCCACAGCATATATTTCTTTCCTTCAGGAGTCTTCTTGCTAGGAAAATGATTAGCATCCTATCCATAAATCCTAATTCTTCCAATTTCTTAAAACTTAAGGAAATTCCTTCTTTCTTTAAATGCAGCAATGGGAAGGCTTATTTTCCTTATGTAAGCAGACTTAGTCAGATGGCAAAAACCTGCAAAATATTGATTCCTTCAAAGCTGAATTTAAAATTCAAGTTAAATTGCAGATGTAAAGGTTTTTTGACTAGGCTTTAACAATGCTCTACCTATTAAGCCTGATAAAGAGTTCAATTTAAAACAATAACTTAGGTCTGCAATAATTGGGCTGTGTCTCTGGGGGAAGCACAAAAGTAGACAGGAGAAGAAAATATAACGGAAAGGTGTTTTCTTTAATTTTTTTCTTAAAATAAACCACTATTCCTTATGTCTCAGGTGACTTGATCTATCACCCTCTGAAAAGCTTACATCCTAAAAAGGCAAAGCGTTGAGGGGAAGAAAATGTTACAATGCCTCTACAGAGTGGGAAACAGACAGTTAGACGGATGAAGGAACTATACAGATCTATCACCAAAAAAAAGGGACTGAATTTAGGTCTCTCCGACACGACTTTGGAGCTGCAGCTGTAAGATCATTCTGAATCTTTACAGTGAAATGCCAACCTTTCCGACTCTGCTGGCAACCTCACGAACTGTCATAGCTCAAGAAGCAAAGCATGCTGCTCTGCCAGATGAGTTAGTCTGACAATTACACAGTGTTCAAACAACATACTCCACTTCATTAAATGCATGTTGTATGGGTGATTTAATGGCCTGCTAGTGATGTTAATAATGCATAGTTATTAAAATGTTTTCCTTTATTCATCTGCCCTACTTTACCGCTGCAGATGCTCAGTTCTTCCTTCCAACAGGACAGCGTGAGTACCCCAGGATGCCCTTGGGTGACAGTGACAGTTACCCACTTATCACATTGTGTTTACTGGCTATGCTGGGGATCTTATCCAGACTTCTCCCTGCAGTACAATTGCTGGATCAGGGCTCCGGGATTTGTTTTGGCATTTATGTCTGGAGGAAACAAAAAGGGAGAAATGGAGTCATGGGGAAAACTCAAAGGAAATATTTAATAGACAAAAATCTGCCTCAGCCAGAAAAATAGCTTTCCAGTTTAAAGGCTTTTACGTGCAATAAGAACGCATTCTGCTAATGCATCAGTCCATCTTATTATTGCTTTACAGAGCAGTACCCTGCATTTACCATATAAAATTAATCTGACCTTTTATTAATGTGCAAATGGAATTACATACTGATTTTATGTATCCAAAGCATGCAAACTGTTTAAATACTAAAAGAGTGAAATGTTTTAATGTTTAAACTGCATTAGTCTCTCTGGCAGAATTTATCTGTGCCACTAATTCACAAGAAAAGGAAGAAACAGTTTGATCTATGCTATTTAGGAACTAAACAGATCCAGCCGTACATCAGAACTTAATAGCTTTGTTTTCTGCACTGACAACTACTACTATAATTGGATTTTTTCAGTACTGTTTGTTTAACTGGAACAGAGATGTTCAGTATTGAGAAACACTGGAACAGCTGAGCAAGCCAAATACCTGTTAGGGGGCTGATCTTCCTCTGGCTGACCTAAGTAAAAGCTTTTTCCTTTGTAGAAAATAATACAAGGGAACAGTGCAATACCCAGCCTGCAGGAAAAAAAATGTGTCACTTGCAAGGCCTAGGAAGACCTCAATAATTCTATGACAGCCAGCTGAAGAAACTGCTGTTACTCAATCATGGGACAAAAATACTAAAGAATTATCAGCCTCGCTGAAAATACAACCCATGCGAGTTCTGATGTCCCTTGGGATGATGGCCATCCTTAGCTACACACTGAATATTACAGTGGTGTGAATGAATTTGTTCATGGACCATAGTAGCACTGGAGAGTGGCAAGGGAACAGAGTGTGTCAAGGCTGAAATATGGACCCAGACCTGGACAATTAAGAAAGTGGTATCCGCCTGTTCCAAAAGCCAGCCACTGAAATAAATGAATGGGTTCATAGTCTGTAAGAACCTCAGCATTAGCTTAGTGCTTCAACTAAACCACAAACCAAGCCTTGCAAAACTCTGCGTACAACTAGCATTGCTCCTCCAGAGGCTTTTCGCTTCATGCTCACAGGCACTTGGGTAAGATGTAACCCTCCTTGTTCTACAGGGCTTTTCCCTTTCTGGAGAGATTTCCAGCAGTCTTTCGGCTGCATTTTGTAACTGCTGAAAGAAAACTTCACATGATTAGTGGCAGAAGCATTGCACGGTCATTTTAACTTAGCAGCATAACAGCTCAGGTCAGCTTCTGAATACACCTTGGCCTACTCCTGCTCTAGTCCAGGCTGCTGGCCAGTCTAACTTCTTGTGGGATGAAGTTCTGCCAGAAGAAATCCGGGTTGGAAAGACTAAGACCCTTCAACCAGAAGAGGGAAATGCCAAGAATCTCTCTTACATCATTCCACAAATGAAAACCAGAACATCAGAGTCCTGACAGGAGAGAGTGGCTGGTAATGAAAAGTTTTCCCTATGTATGGTAAAACCTAACACTAGCAGCTGTAATGGTGGGACACAGTTAAACACACCAAAGCTTGATGAGCCCATCTCATCCTGAAGATAGGGAATCTGGATAAAAGCAGCTTTACCTTGCATGGCATTTTGTTTAAGAAATGTTTCTAGTATGTGAGGGAAGCCTGTAACATACAGCAATCACTCAAGGAACTGAGAGACTCAGGCCCCTGCCAGTTGCAAGAGAGCACAGAGGGGAAGAAGCAATCCTAATGAAAAGACACCTTTTATTCCAAATACTACAGTGCAGCATTCATATCAGCACTGTCACAGGTTTGTTTGTCAGCCTTTCACGAGTATCTCCAGCGTGAGAATGCTATATAACCAAGTAAAAAGTCCCAAAACTGGACACTGGCACGCTGTCTTTGCTTGGAGTTATATCTAGTACCAACATTCACCATCACATGCCTGCTCCACTAATGCCCTAAAGCAAACACGGCATTCAGAGTGCCCCTTCTCTGCTGAGTTCCAGCTGTTTCTCTATTTCCCTCCTAGCCCTGGGGAGAGGGTGGAGGGGCAGCTGTAAAGATTAACAGTCGATCTGAGGGCAGCAGGGCTGTGGTTGGCGTGCTTTGTACATGGGGGGAGTTGGGATGGCTGCAGAACACTTTGGCTAAGAGCTTCGCTCTGGTCTATCTATTCGCCTCTACTGTCTATTTTACTGAACAAGTTTCTTTCCAATCAACACGCTAAAGACTCCAGTAGCAAAGTGAAAAACACCTATTCAAAAACTCAAGGAATTCAAGGGTTATTTTTTTGAGACACCAGCTGATTGCATAGATTTTATGAAAAGAAATTAATGATGGCCTTCCCGGTTCCAAAGTTGGCCAGAAGAGCTGGTAAGTGAGCTTAGGGGGATGAACGTGCATCATTGAGGTAGGGACTGAGGTTTGCTTCTCTATTCAGGGCTCTAGCCAGCCTCCTGCTTCAGGCACACACAATGGTTACAAAGTTCTTGTCTTCAGTAATCTGTATGTTTTGTTCAGTTAAGTGTAGAATTAAAACATACGTGAATACGACCTGTTGAATCAGAACACAGATGAACAGCAGAGTCTATTACTCCTGTGAAGCCTTCCCTCACCAGCTATCTTATGCTCTGGGCAGGCATCATCTATTTGGACTTCTGCAAGTCCTTTGATATGTTCCTCCACAATATTCTTGATGCTAAATCAGAGAGATACAGGTTTGATGGATGGAATGTTAGATGGATAAGGAATTGGCTGGATGGTTGTGTCCAAAGAGCTACAGTCAATCGTTCAAAGTCCAGGTGGAAACCAGTAATAAGCAGTGGGCCTGTACTGGGACCAGTACTATACATCAGTGATGTAGACAGTGGGATCGAGTGCACCACCAGCAAGTTTGTAGATGACACTAAGCTGAGTAGTGCAGTTGATGTGCTTAAGGGAAAGGATGCCATCCAAAGGGACCTGGACAGGCTTGAGGAATGGACCCAAGTGAACTTCATGAAGTTCAAAAGGGCCAAGTGCAAAATCCTGCACCTCGGTCAGGGCAATGCCCACTATTAGTACAGACTGGGGAATGAATGGGTTGAGAGCAGCCCTGTGGAGTAGGATTTGCGGATACTGGTGGATGAAAAATTGGGTATGTGCTGGCAATGGGTGCTCACAGCCCAGAAAGCCAACCACACCCTGGGGTGCATGAAAAAGCGTATCCAGCAGGTCAAAAGAGATTTTGCCCCTCTATTCTGCTCTCATGAGACCCCACCTGGAGTATTGCCTCCAACCCTGGGGTCCCCAGTACATGAAAGACATGGACCTGGCTAGAGCAGGTCCATAGGAGAGCCAGGAAAATTATCCAAGGACTTGAACACCTCTACTGTGAAGAAAGGCTGAGAGAGTTGTGGTTCAGCCTGGAGAAGAGAAGGCTCCAGGGAGACCTCATTGAAGCCTTTCAATACATATAAGAAAGATGGAGAGACTTTTTACCAAGGCCTGCAGTGATAGGACAAGGGGCAACAGGTTAACACTGAAAGAGAGTAGATTTAGACTGGATATAAGGATTCATTTTCTACAATGAGGGTGGTAAGACACTGGAAACAGGTTGTCCAGAAAAGTTGTGGATGCCCCCTCACTGAAGTGTTCAAACCTAGGTTGGATGGGGCTTTGAGCAACCTGACCTAATGAAAGAAGTCCCTGTCTACAGCATGGGGGTTAGATTAGATGGTCTTTAAAGGTTCCCTTCAAATCCGAACTATTCTATGATCATGTGATGCAAATATTCATTATTATAAGCATTCAATAGATGCGAGATGTGGAAGCGCAACCAATGAAAACAAATATCAGGAATAAGACAAACATGGAGAACATCAATAAAATAGCTTGTGTAATTTTTCTTCTATGTCATTATCAGTTACCTACCTTAATCAAAGATCGCACCAACAGCTTCCTGTGGAACACCAGGAATTACTCCATTGCTTTTTGTGTCTTAATAGCTGACATGACTGACCTCCATGTAGTTAATAGCAGGACAAAGTCATTTTTATCCCTTCCTGTTACACTGCAGCAGCCTGTAAGTCAGATCCCTGTGATCTCAGCCATACAGCCCACATTGCTATACAGGTATATGAGTAAACTTAGCCATATGGGGCATGGTTTTGAATCTGGTATTTAATCAAGTCAGGACAAAAATATAATGAACAAACTACTTTGGAAAAGTTAAGTAGAGGCTGGATAACACTTACAACAACTTATATGCGCTTTCTAACCATGTTGTATGTTGAACATCAAATTCTCTTCCTCTTAGAAGCCAAAAGGCTGTGTTCCCTGCTTTGATCTAAACCAGTTCATTACTGTCATTAAGTAAGCTGAATTAGTGTACTTGCACTGCTGTCTATAAATTTACATGCAGTATTGATTTTTTCATTCAAAACCAAACAGAAATATAAGCACAATGGCTCTGTGTGGAAAACAGCATCCTCCCAGTCATGTACCTACAGCACAATCATAGCTTTCTCTCTCACAAGCACATACACATATGTAAAGTGTCTGACCATCATAGAGTCATAGCAGAGCTTGAAAGTATGAACCTGAGTGCAACCAATAAGTGGAAATTTTAATAAGTTTATTGAAATAACAGCTTTGACACATACGGCCAGCCACTTCCCATGTAAATAACATTCTAATGCAAATTTCTACTGGCGTCTGTGGCCTTATCAGTCCTAAAATGTGTAAAAGATGTAGAGAGTAGCAGGTGGAGAAAAGAGAAGTGGGATGAAGGTTCACATCCTGGATGCTGAGATAAATACAGGAGTTCCTCATTCTGTCGCTCTGCATTTTCTGGTAGAACAGCAGACCCCTTCTCCACCTCAGTGCTTCCAAAGGAAAATGAGACCATACCATCATAACTGGGGTTATATGTGGCTCAATACTGTGAGCTCTCCTACTCTGGAGAAGGAGGCCTTTCCATCCTTTTCTAACTACTCACACTACACACTGAGGTTGTGGTATCAGAGACAAGTTCTAGTGTGACATTTCTAGCCCAAAAATCCTGGCCCTAAGTTCTCAACATTATATTACAAAATCCCTTTTCTGAGAACAGATATTCTAGATATTTCCTGTTCCCAGCTGACAGGCCAATGTATGGCTAAGGAATAAATAGTTCCAGAAAGAAACTTCTGTTCAGTAAAACTGAATTAGGCCAGGAGATCAGAAAAGTCATGACCAAACCCAAATAATATTTTGGAAAATCTCTTAACTTGCTTTAAATGAAAATGTTTACTTCTCTATAACAGGAAGCCAGTGTAGCATCTTATTTTCTCTACAGACCTGAAACGCTCTCTTGTTTTCTAATGCTTTTTCGGAGAAACAACAGAACAGAGAGATGCTGGACTATTGATACAGAGAACGAAATGTCCTGCATCTCTACATGTCAAACCCAGCACAACCACTAGCATAATACTTTTCCTTACATGGATATACCACTGTTCCACCAGCACTGGAAGAATTACCCTAGGGATGGCAGGTCCTTCACAGCCAAGAAATTCAAACTTAGATTCATCAGTTAAGCCCCTTTAATCTATATTTAAATACAAAACCAAACAACCAATGCCAATGGTAAAAGTCCAGTACCCTGCACTCTTCAGAACTGGACTCCTCCACTCCCCCCATCTTAGCTTAAGATATCCGATATTTTCTCTTACAGTTATTCAAATTCTTTGTCCTTCTAATGAAATTCTCTCAACAGCCAAACTTGTGGTGTGGACACCTGCACAATGGAAACTAGAAAGAGATGATAACCTTGCTGAGAACTGACCAAGGAGGAAGTGAACCATCATTCTTGAGTTTTTTATTTCCCCATACCTACCAGTGTGAGACTGCTGACTATGTGGCATGGTAAAACGGTAGAGCAAAAAATTCTTCTCAGACTTCCTTGAAGGCTTTTAGCTTGCACAAGAGTTTGCTACAGCACTGACTCCATGACTTGGGTCCTGCTCTACACCAGGCCATTCTGCATGCAGCTGCTATACATTTATTTCTCTGTTAGAGAGACAGTAGTTGCTTCCTCTTTTAACTAGACAAGTCTGCCGTTTCCACACAAGTCATCTCTGAACATGGTACTACCCAAAAGCAGATACAACAATACAGGCGTCGAGCTTTTCATAGAGTTTCAACCCTCATCAAAGAAATCTACAGAACATTCAAGGCACGACCTCAGACAAAGGTCTTCATGGGGTGTGTGACATGCTTGCGTTTTGTATTGACAAATACAAGTCTTACAAGACTTGTTTCTCTAAAACCATCAGCTAAACTTTCAAGCTAAAAAAAGAGGTTTTAATTTAATATCCTGGTAGTGCATAGGGAAAAGCATTGTTTTATTTTGTTTGGTTGGTTATTTTTTTTAACTCTCTTTTCCCTCAGGGAAATCTAATTTTGGCAACATGTGTGGGATGGAGCACTAATCTGCTGTTTTAACACGTGTGTATCTGGAATTTTCGAGCCACTTTTCCTAACCTTGTAAACCTTCTCAAAATACAGCAAAAAGAAAGAAACAAGGGATAACCCCCAAAATGTGCTAGAGAGACATTCATTGTTCTTGTGGTCTGATTCTACCCTGTTAAAGTACTTACAGTCTAAACAACACTGAGCATCATAGAATCCCTTCTCCCTCCCTCTTCCCTTCTCCCTTCCCTTCCCTTCCCTTCCCTTCCCTTCCCTTCCCTTCCCTTCCCTTCTCTGTTCTTTTCTTCCCTTTTCTTCCCTCTTCTCTTTTCTTTTCTTTTCTTTTCTTTTCTTTTCTTTTCTTTTCTTTTCTTTTCTTTTCTTTTCTTTTCTTTTCTTTTCTTTTCTTTTCTCTTCTC